>NC_060252.1:86080198-86383228 GCF_921293095.1 Ischnura elegans
AAAAGGTTTACAGTGTGGGTTCCATAGTTTATTTTTATGTAATGATGAGTTATGACCAAAATTTCTCGACATAGTAATCATTGACCCTTATGGGATTGTCAATGTTTTGGTCTACGTAGGTGTGGCTAATCCTACCCAAGAATCATTCCTGCCACACTTCGCTCCACGCTCGGTACCAGTGGTGCCCCCTCAAGTACATTACAACCTCCTTGATTGTTTTATATTATGGCTACAAATGTGAATAAAGGATTTTTTTCTTGGGGGGGCACAAGGTCCTGACAGCATGGGCATACCCAGCGAGGGACAGGAGGGTGAGCCCCCCCTGGAAGCAGAAATTGCAAATATCTTTAAGGAAAATAACATTTTTTCAAACAAATGATTTTAAACACTAATAAAGAGCTGTTACAGTTTCCTTAAAATGTTGATTTCATTCACCTTTTCCATGTTTAAATCTTACCTACAACTTGAACAACCATGGCTTGCTCCCCCGTAGTTTTGATCCTGGGTACACCCTTGTCTGACAGGTCTTCTCATTTTTGAGATGAAAAATATCATGCAACAATTACTGCATGAAATATTCTCTTTATTGTAATATGGAAGTTATAATCATTAAATTAAAAATTGAGGCTTAATGAAACGCAAAACAAAACAAACATAATGATAACCGTATTAAAAATATTTTCTATTTTTTAAATGTCTTGGGGGCATGTGTCCTAAATCCACCCATGCATGGCTATATTCTGTGTTCTACTGCACTCAGGACCTCATCACCACTATGGCATCTCAAGTTGGCTTTTTTTGCCATGAAAACTTATTTCTGCTATAAAATTCTACTGTATTCTCTCCCTTATTGTTCTGTATTCCTAATCCAAGTTCTCCTCTTTCATTTCCATCCCTCCCTTTCCCAACTGAGGCGCTCCAGTTCCCCATCACTGCTAGATTTTTTTACCCGCGATTTCCCCGATTATTTCCTCAAGCTGTTCTTACACCACCTTTACTACCACACTCCCCTTCCAATATCCTGTCAGGTATTCTCATCATATGGTGACAATTGATAAATAACATTAGGATGTGTCCAGGGGCGGATCCAGGATTTCTTTCTGGGAGGGGCACAAGCAAGGCCGCATCCAGGATTTTGTTCAGGGGGGGGGCACAAGGATACCTTGTTATACAAAACGAACGAAATGACAATGGGACCGTATTAAAAATCGAGCATATTTTTAAGGGTCTGGGGGGGGCACGTGCCCCCGTGCCCCCCCCCTGGATCCGCCTATGGATGTGTCACTCGTTATTATTATGATATCATCATGCCTTGTCAAGTAGCCAGGAATATGCTTCCATGCGCTTTGTTGATATGCTGGTTGCCTGGGTGGGCAATTCTTTGTCATTTCCCACACATCGGAAAACCATCAATTCAATTAAGCTATAAATTTCATTTGCATAATGCTGGAATTTAATGTCATTGTTGGTTTTTAACCAAAATGGCCATAGCTGTTATGGTTTAGTGTCCATATGTGTTTATTTCTGTAACCTGCCTGATTTCTGGAAAATATTTGAACTTTAAGGCATTGGTGGTAGTTGTTAATATGTAACATTATTTTAATTTGAGTGAATTTATGATCTGAGATCCTAATCCAGGCCTGGAACTAGTGCAGGTCAGGGGAGGCACGTGCCCCTGGTGGCAAAATTTGAAAATTTTATTATTATTATTTTTAAGAGAGCTATTTAATTTTTCTGATTAAATTATTTAACAATAACTATTACATCATAAATTATTGAACAATTATGTAAATCACACTCCTCAATAGTAAACATATGGCGTCTAATTTCAACTACCGCATCCCAAAACAATATCTTACGGATGTTTTATATTTTAGTGGTGGGAAGGACAAGGGAGGGAATGAGATCGGATCAGGTAAGGTGGGCGGCAAACTGAACTTTGCCCTCAATTATGACTTGACCCATTTGCATCCACATGGGCACTGGTATGCGGCCTGAAGCTGTCTGCAAACTCCACAAGCGAACCAGTGAGCAGAATGCAGAGTGATATATATATCAGTTGATCCTGCTGCTGTCTTGAGAGTTTTTTTTTTGTAAGTTTTTGGCCAGATAGTGTACCTGATAGTAGCTGCCATCTGGTGGCTATTCAGAAAATTTTTTCCACTGTGAATTACCTTAGAAATATTTAAACTTCAAAAAAATGTAAGAGCTGCTAACTCTGAACAGCATATAAAAATTTGGTCAAAATCAGTCAACAAATAGTCTATTAAATGTCTCATGTAAGCCAGCACTACACATGTATTAAAATTCTTTAAATGTCAGTGTTGTTTGGGGTTGATTTAAAGCTAATAGACAAAACTCCTAGGTCTAGGGGAGAGGGAGGTGGAGGGTGGGAAGTGGCCGAAGCAACTAGGCCCTTCCCTCCTCCTCCTTGGCTAAGGCCAATGAGATAATGGCGTAAAATACTGTAGGAGTAAAATTATAAGCATATGGCATGAAATACCATACCTGTAAAATTATTAGCATCTGCTTGATAACAGGTGGTACTTCATTTTTTGAGCCTTTATAAGTTTCTCCGGCAGGCTTATATCCATCTAGTAGCATCTCAAGTTCAGCTTTCAATGGAAGAACAATGTGATCCCTGAAGATCAGCAATCCAGCCTGACGAATGCCTAAGTTTCTTGACTAATAAAGAAAAGAAAATTAGACTCAGAGTGTGGTTATATATAATAAAGTATCTTATATTGGCTTGCAATTCTTTTAAATTCAAATCGCTCTTTTTGATACATACTCTTCCTCATATCTCGAATGCTAAAAAATTTATATTTATTAAATAACTGAATATTTTTTGTTATGTGATACATTCAATTTAATAGCAGAAAATATGTTTTAAAATGAAATACATTCACATTTTTTAATGATGTCTAATATCCTTAAATGAAGTATTTTGGAATTAATATTGGGTGGAAAGAAAGAAATACTTTTCCTGTTAAAGTAAAAGAAGTGGAATTTGTCCATATAACATTAGAAGCTGGGGTTTGAAAATTATATCGAGTGAGACTTAAAAAAAGGTGGTGTATTTGTGTCGTTCTGAATGTTCTATTTTATTAGAAACCAATCTATATCCCTTTGTATCTCAATTTGGACTATTGATGCAAATTTTTTTACTTGATGATCATGAAAAATTATTACCTATTACAATTACCTCCTTGGTTCTGATATTGAGGGAATACCAACTTCAGTTTCCATGAGTAAAGGTGGAGCATAGTTCATGGTCAAGAGACAAATGTAGTGAGTAATATTTTTTTCATAAATGGAAAAATTAACTTAAATTGCATTTTCTACTTCTAAATCATTATTATTTCTTTATTAAGGCATAAATTGATGAATTTCCTTATAAAGCCTTTATAAGGTATAAATTTAGGTGGAGGGGAAGCCTGGTGGGCAGTGTGTAGTTTGCTTGGTTTGGAGGACATTCCTAAGATGGCATTTCCACTCCTAAGACCTGTCTCACATCTGTTTGTGTCAATCCCTTGTTTATCCAGCCAACAACATTCAGACAGCAGACATGAGATCCACTGTTAAGGTAATCACTTTTGCTTGCTTGGGGGCTCTGCCCTCCTCGACTCCCCTGAAAAGGCCGGCGGCCAGTTCTTACAAATTTTGTCTGCCCTTTATTCTTTAAGGATTGTTTTTTTCGGTAGTAGCTTAATTAAAAATATGTTTTTACTCTCAAATTAACACTAAAAGAAAACAAGAATATAAGCGTGTAGCAAAAAAAAGAATGCTTCCAGGTTGGGTCGACACCACCAATCTTTCGGTTTACGGCCGGACACACTTGCAGATTACACCATTGAGGCAATGCAAAGAGGCTTCCAATAATCTAAAGAACCTTTAATTTTGGTAATACCTAACCTCAGCTTGATCGAAAATAGAGAGAAAATTTAGTTTTTGGACAATTTTTCCCTATGGAAGGGTGAATTGGTGTGTTCAGACACAAGTTCATGCTACAGCCTAAGGGCTTTAACGTTATTTTACATTTACATACTGCCCTGCAAGCTGCCTCAAAAGGTGTGAGGTAGGGTGTGTTGGGACATCAGTCATCGATAAATATTAAAGAAATGTGCGTATGAAGTTCTGAGCATTTCTTAAAGTCCTACATTGTTCAAAGGAAAAAAAATTCCTACACCTATTCGTCAGGGAATTCTGTCTTAATTTATCATCTCTGCAGATGTGAAAATAAACTAAGGTTCTAATATGATTCTTCCCTTGTCACTCTGAAAAAAAAATGTTTGTAATTTTTCAGGTATTATAAGCCTAGCACACAGCCTCTGAGTCTACAGTGGCTCCTAGCCTAATTCATTTTACTTCTGTGTAATGCTTTCTATATGTATGTGCATGTGTAGCAATTTTTGGTGAATAGGGTGGTTTCCTATTATTTTTTTATTGCCTATATGGAAAGATTATTACTCCTGGAGTACGTATTTCACGATTTTAAGTTTTTAAATGACGATATCTATTTTTCGCGATTAAATGAAAAGTGAAAATTTTCTAGCGCGCGAAAACGCGACGCGTAAGTATGAATGTCGGAAAATTTCTCCGTGTAGTATATTTCTGGTTCCCGCTGCCGCCTTGTGAGGTGACCTTGAGGCGAGTTGAGCGCTGATACGACGCAGGCTGCTAGCGGGTAGCTGAGTACCCTGCTGGCTGGTAGCGCTTGGCTTAAATAAGGATTATTAATACCTTATCAAATGAAGAAAACTTTCCGACCTTAGCCAGTTTTAATAAGTGATTATTAAGACATGTTTCCCTGAGCTCTGCGCCTCATGCATGCATTGGTAACCTCAGACGACGTATAACTCCTATCTTCTCGTATAGAAACTAGGTCCCTGTGACGTCACGTGGAGTGGCATCGCATGGGCGCCAATCTGGCCCTTTTCAAATGAGGATAAAAATGGACCATTGCCATTCGTCAAAACCGTTATTTCTAAAACGAAATAATTTGTGTATTATGAATACAGTAATGGTGGGTAACGAATCGCAATTATTGCCTTTTGTTTTCTTTGATGAAGGAAACTACCCTATTGTGCTGCTTTCCTTTGTATTTTATTGAGTTCACAAATTAAGTCTTTCTATGCTGGATCCTATATGCTAGCTGTATATTCAAGGTGTGGCCAGATGATTGAAAAATAGCACCTCTCTCTTACTTTTTCATCTGAAAATCTTCCCACTATATACTCTCGTGATGAATCCTAGCTTCTTCAGGGCTCTGCCACAAATTTTTCCTAAGTGTATTCCCCACTAAAGGTTCAAAGTTATTGAAACTCCCAGATGCTTCACTTTTATACTAACCCTTCCGTGGCTGTGTGTGGTAACTCGGTTACCCCAAATTATGTTAATGTTGTATACATTTTTCATTTATCCCTATGATGAAAATTTTACTATATTATAATTTCAATGAAGCCAATATTCCACATGTGGCACCTTCTGCACTCGTTTTTTCATAGCATGTTAGTCAATGTACAGTTACAATAGCAAATTATGAAAGATTCCTGCCATTTCGCACAAAATCAATGCAAAACCCTAAATGTATAGCCTACAATGTATTCATAGATTATACAAAACAAGATATTATATCGTTAAAAAAAGAGCTATGGTGTTGAACTAAGGGTTAGACTAAAATACAACACATAATTTATGAATTATAAATGGGGTACCTGAGATACACAGTCGTTTGCGTAAGTTTTCAAGGCACAGTCACAGAAGGGTTAATACTAGAGATGTGCGAATAGTATCCGCGAATACTCGAATACCTCGAATATTAGAAAGTATTCGATATTCGAGGTTTCGAATAGTTATGCGAAAAGTACCGCCTCGAATACCTCGAATACTTTGAATTTCGCGTCATACACTGTCGCACGCACGTCGTTGGTAGTTGACTCAGAGAAATGTAGAGAACTGTAGTCATTTAGTGCTCGCAGCGCCGTTTTACGCAAGTTGACGAATTACATCAAATTCGTGGATTTTAGCGGTGAAAAGAGTTCGACGAGGGGAACCGAAAATGGTCGGGTGAAAAAAATCCGAAAATCCCCGATTCCCCCCACCAGGAGAACTTCAGTGCCGTGGGATAGCAACCTTAGGGCATTTCCCACGATCCGCTATCCCCCTCCATTCAGCACTCGCCTCACCCACTCTGACGCTTTCCTCTTCTCCGAAATCAAACAAAAGGTCCCAGCTCGCGCAGGGATCGCATTACGAAGACCCCTGCTTCGAAAAAAATATCGAGTTACGAGAACAATAAAAACGTGTTTCACGCCCTCCCCCCTTTTCTCACCCACTGACCTTTTTCTGGCTACCTGCTTCGAAGTTCCCCATTTCTGGAGGTCAACTGCTGTGTGAGTACCGTGGGATACTTACATTAGCGCATTTCCCAAGATCCGGTATCCCTCTCCATTCAGCACTAGTCCCCCCCCTCTGAGGCTTTCCTCTTCTTCGAAATAAAAAAAAGGTCACAGCTCGCGCAGGGATCATATTACGAAGACCTTAGCTTCGAAAAAATACCAAGTTACACGAGAACAATATAAACGTGTTTCGGGCCCTCCCTTTTCTCCCCCACTGACCTTTTTTTTCCTACCAGCTTCGAAGTTCCCCATTTCTGTGGAGGTCAACCGCTGCATGAGTCATCTATTAGCACAAAAGGTGTCTAAGAATGACTTTCGTCAATTGATGTTACACCTTTATTGAATTGAAATATTAGTAATGTGCGCGTAATTTCAAAAAGAATAAGACCAAACGCGACGTATTTCTGTGTTTATTTATGCATTTTACGCAAAGAAATAAATGTCAAAATACGACGGAGACTTAGCATTCTGGCGAAACTCGATATGAGCAGCAGAGCTTCTCGGAAGTTGATGCGGTATTTTTTTCCGAAAGCATATATCAAGTTACAATTTATGAGTGGTGCTATAAATCTTTATTGTTACAGTCCCAGACAAAGGGATATTTTCTCAGAATATTTGGTTTCTCCCTGATAGCAATTCCAATTCATCTTCTTATCTCGTGAGAACTCCCAAAGATGGACTGAAAATAATTGAAGATAATCCGGTGGAATAGAGCTTGTATTTTGCAAAATGCCTCAGATTGTCAGCTAGCACTTGGCAGCAGAAGTGGGGGTAAAGCGATGTTAGTTGAATTAATGATATGCCCAATTGTTTCCATAAAATTAAAATATTCATTAATCAGCTAAATTCCTGTTCGAATCATTTAAAGGAAATCAAAATTACTCCCCAAAATCTTGTGTTGCCTGCTGCATAGGCAACCGAGTCAAACATTCCAGCATTCATCATTTAGTATTCGAGGTATTCGAAATTCGAGGTATTCGAATATTCGAGCAATGATTTAATATTCGAATTCGATATTCGAATTCGAGAAATCTGCTATT
This sequence comes from Ischnura elegans, assembly GCF_921293095.1. Taxonomy (NCBI): domain Eukaryota; kingdom Metazoa; phylum Arthropoda; class Insecta; order Odonata; family Coenagrionidae; genus Ischnura; species Ischnura elegans. Next base: position 86,087,640 of record NC_060252.1, read on the forward strand.
CGACCCATCTCTAGTTAATACCATCCACAACATATACATGTAAATAATATGACGACCTATGCAAGAAATGTACTGCTGTGCATTTGCTCAAATTTAGTTTTAGATGTAGGTATATACCCATCCTTTTTTCATTGAACATTTCAAAAGCTCTCAAAGTTATCTGCCTCAGGGTTATATTCATGGCTATGGACTTTCAACATAAAATAATTGACCTCAAAAGAGAAATAATTCTTAGAATATGTGTTCATTGGTCCAGTAATCTTCTGTTGATCAAGTTATCTCTGAATGCTATTGGTACTTGAAATTATATAGTGGGAACATTTACGACCACCTTGATAAGGCAGTAAAAGTGGATAGATAAGAGATATTTATGGATACAGTGTTGAAGATATAAGTTGGGATTGGAAGTCAATGGTCATGGCAGATTCATAGTCTTTCCTAATTTATTAGTTATGGTTCCTTTGCTCTTCTTGCCAGATTTATTAATATACTTTCAGTGTGTGCTGACATATTATTGTAACATCTTCATCAGTGATGTGTGAAAGGATATTAGAGTGCTCAGACAATTTTTACTGGACTTATTTGGATGCAATTGCTAGGAGTTTTCTTTTCATGATCAAATGAAAATCATAGACCACTTATCACCACTTAGACCGAGATATTTCATTTGAATTTGTAAAGTTCATGATGAAATCCTTGAATGAATCAGAGAGCATATTGTGGTGTTCTGACCAGCCGGGAGTTTTTATTCAGGGGGGCCAAAATCAAGGGGGAAAATGAATGAAAAACAGGTTACTAAGTTCAGGGTTTTAAACTAATTTAAACACTTTTCATGATCGAAAAAACTTCATTTTTCAAATAAATATTATGTGAATTCATGATTTTTCAATATTTTGTTATATTTTCTGAAGCAAAGAAATTAGGTATGTTTTCATTTTTGGAGAGGGGGGGGACCCTCTGTGGCAGCTAAATTTCAAGTCTTTATTATGAGCATTAGGATTTCTTTTATTTACTGTAGGAGGATTAACAGGAGTTGTTCTAGCAAATTCATCCATTGATATTGCTATACACGACACTTACTATTTAGTAGCTCATTTTCATTATGTTCCATCAATAGGAGCCGTATTTGCAATTATAGGAGGACTAATTCATTGATTCCCACTATTTACAGGACCTAATATAAATAGACAGATACTAAAGGTGCAATTCTTAACAATATTTATTGGACTAAACTTAACATTCTTTCCTCAACATTTCCTAGTTTTAGCTGGAAAACCACGGCGATATTCAGATTATCCTGATTCATACACATTATGAAATATTGTATCTACTTTGGGTGGTTCAATTTCCATAATAGGAGTTATCATATTGTTATTTATTATTTGTGGCAGCTAAATTTCAAGACTTAAAATTTAGCTGCCACATCATCATTTGAAGTAAAAATTTCAAAGATTCGTTTGACTCAGCTCTCCACTTCACTCTCCTATCTGGTAACCTTTTCATCACACCCTTCCTCTCTTTAAAATGTTTGAAATTATATTATGTAACTCATTCTGGGCCACCCTTTGCCTTTTTTTCTCTGTGTTTGGGAAATACTTGAAGGAATCGTGCCATTCTGAGCAACATGGTAGGTAAAAGATCTTTGTAATTCCCTTTCACACCTTTTGTTGGGGTTCATTGCGATTCGGATTGACTTTACGATTCCGGAGTTTGTTGTGCCCTGATGGCTGAGAGCGGCACAGGTTAGAAGAGATGGTTGAATGCACCAGTGGCACAGCGAGGTGGGGGGTTAACAGTCCCCCCCCCCCCCCACCCAAAGCTCAGAGAAATTTTTAAGTTCAATCCATTTTGCTTCATCGGATTGATATTACTTTAATATATAATAGAATAGAGTAAGGATTGATAAAATATCCCTCAGAAAGCCGTAAAACTCACCATTTTGAACCATTTATCTTTAAAATTCCGCAATTTATTAATGCACCTACCGCTTATCCTGGAATGTATTCCATACCCCCACACACCCCGATGTTAGTTGCACCTAAAACCCCCCCAGCCTTAATTCCTAGCTGCGCACCTGGAATGCACAAGTACAATTTTCCTGCAGTTGCTGGTACACATGTACTGACACATTCTGTGCAGCTGAAGTGTCAACTAAGGTGCAACCTCACCTTGACCTGGTAGAATATGGCCTCCAACAATGTCAAGGAGTGCGAGTAGAAGTGTTCCCAAGTCGCTGACAGCTCTGAGCACAGTTTCCGAGGGTCTACGGCTCCCTTTGCCTCATCAGCTGGGTCCACAGCACTCCGCTTTCGTATCTCTTCAAGCACTTTGGCTGCCGTCACTGGCAGCAGCTTGTCCTTCAAGTACTCAAAAATGAATGCCCCAGCCTCCGTCCGAAGGAGGACCCTCACATCCGAATGCAGAGCAGAAAGTTCACCATCAGCCAGTGGGCTAACTCCTCCACCACCTGTACAGTGGCCTGTTGCGGAAAACAAAAGTCGGGGAACAACGGTCAGAGTTTTGCTATTTTTTGAAAGCAGTGTATTGGGAGTATTTCACCTGGGAAAATTCCATCATGTTTGATATCATTAATGTGCAGAGTAATGTACCCATTGGCGTACCCAGAATCAAAACTGGGGGGGACAAAACTAGCTGTGGTCGTTCAATTTGCAACTTTTTTGCAAAGAAAAGGTTAATGAAACCAAAATTTTAAGGAAATTATGACAGCAATTTATTAGTTTTTATAATTATTTGCTTGAAAAAAATAATGATTTTTATTTTAGTTCAATGTCTTATACTAATATAATTTTTCTTCAAAAGGAAAAGTTGTTCATAACTTTTGTTTTGAATTAAATTTATTTTCACTTCTAGTGGATGCAATGCACTCCCTGTCCCCCACTGGGTTCGCCCATGCTGTGGCCACTCAAATACAGGTGCTGCAGAAGGATGGTGAAGGTAAAATGGATCAACCGAGTAAGTAACCAATAAGTGCTAGAAGGAGTGGAAGAAAAATAGAAGCCTTATATAAACGCTTATAAATTGACGGGACAACTCGATGGGCCACAACAAGAGGACAGTGGCATAGCCAGGGAGTGGGTCCGGGGGGCCTGCAGACCCCCCCCCCTAATATAAAAACACAATTATTTTCCTTCATAAAAGAAAACAAAATATTGAAAAACCATGAATTTACAAAATATTTCTTAAAAAAATGAAGATTTTTCGATTATGAAAAGTGTTAACATTAGTTTAAAACCCATTACTTGGTACCCTGTTTTTAAATAATTTATTCCCCTGGTTTTTGGACCCCCCCCCCCCCCGCCTCCTCGAAAGAAATTCCTGCTTACGCCACTACAAGAGAAATGATGGCTAGTGCATTGGAAGAAAGGCAAAGGGAGATACAGAATGAGTCAACATGGGCAGGCAATTGAAGGTTACGAAAGAAGAATTACGGAAATGTGTAAAGGTCAGCTGATAGGAGAGGGGAGTGGAAAGCTGCATGAAACCAATCTTTGGATTGTTGACTAAAGGTAACGAGTCAATTTAGGACTGGGCTGCAATAGTAGAACTTGAGGGGGTAAATTATAGTTGTTGCATGGGTAAACAGATATGCACTTCTGTGAAGGACTGTTCCCAGATAGCACAAAGTATTTATCCGTTTCTTACAAAAAAAATGATAAACAGCTTATCATAAGCTAAGGGGGTTATATAAGGCAAGGGTAAGATTTAGGGAAGAACAGGTACGGAATGCCGTCAAATATCCTCATACAACGTAAGTCGCTTCTGTTGGAGCGCGCTATAAGCTTGACAAAACTAATATCTCCGTTATTATTCAACGTAGATCCACGATTTTTTCGATTTTCAATTATTTTTACCTCATAATCCGATTCTAATGTTATTTTTGCTCTAGAACAATCAGGGGCTTCTCTAAAATAAAATGGCGGAAACAGTAAAAATTCCCTAATTTTAATATTAAAAGCGCTGCATGTTAGATGCTTATTATATTCATACAAGTACTATCACTGACTTAGAAACTTTGATACATAACCCTAAACAACTTCACCGTGATGTATCGATACATCATAGAATGTATAGATGCGTGGTATCTATGTAATATTAAGGATATGGATTTTACCAATGTATTCCACGGAAATTAATGCAAGTATTTTTCGATTATTTTCATTAGAAGTTAAAAGTTTAAAACCATATTTCTATTTCTGAAATGAATGACTAATGAAATGGAAATAATGCATACCTGAGTAAATACAGTTACCTATAGGTCTTCGTTACCTGAATCAATCTCGTCTCCATCTGACTCAGCGTTCTCGTCAATCAGAAGGAGGTTCCTAGCTCCCTTAGGTACCTTCACATTTCCGTGATTCGAATCGATTGATGAGGATACTATTGCGTCCGAAGATAGAAGAAGTCTTAGAAAAATAAAATTTTGTACTGGAAAATTTTCTGGAGTGCTGCTCTTTGAACCTCCTAATATCCTTGTGCCTCGATTCAAGGGCCTCCTTCGACAATTGTCCAATGGGTAGCACTGCTGCGTTTACAATACACGCTCCATGTATTAGAATCTTATGCACAGTTGGGGGTATATAATACCATTCAGAGTGCTCCACATAAAGGGCGGCAGTGGAAGAGTAATACTCGCGGAAACGAAATTCATCAATTAGAAGTCGCTAATTTCCCAAAAAATCCTTTATCTCTGCATCTCCCCCAATACTAAAGTTTTTAATAGAAATTTGAATGCCAATAGTTTTTTCGAACCGTCTACACCATACCTTGGCACATAGCATCGTGCAGTTCTTTTCGAGTCACTTTCCTCCTCTTCATTTTCTCCCCTGTCGGAGATAATAGCTTCTAAATCTACAAGCCACAAAAAATTGCTACATTTTCTAACGTTGCCTTATCGACATAAAATATTTCTACAACTAGTGGTGTTAATCATACTTGTGACCGATTAATGTATTTACTCCGTCGTGTACGACCTCTCTGTATTAGAATAAGTTCAACAACCGGTAACCAATCGATGGGCTCACCTAAGAGAACTCCTCTGTCAGTAGTCACTGTGGCTAAAAGACGCCGATGTTTCAACACTCACCAGCTAAGTTAGACTGACCGTATGAGTAAAACTGAGGAAGCAAGACATTATCTAAGACAATAGAGCTTGTGAATTTTTGGGAAAACCGCCCGGTAAATCGCCAGCTAACTCGTTCACTAGCGTGTTCCATAGAAGCGATCTTTTGGAGGGCATTAACCGATGCACGTGCGCTGCGGTGGTAAAACAAATAGCGGCGAGTTTCAAAGAAACAACCTAGCCCCAAACACCAAATTCAAGAGCCCCACATTTTGAAGGAACAATAAGCTGGAGTAGTCAAGAGGTGTTACTTAGAGAACTACTAGTAGTGGAAGCGGATTACCGCCCCAAGGAACAATTGCGGTCTGTCGGTCGTGTGCACTGACCGCGCCTGCTTCGATTCTTTCCCTCTCCTCAAGGTCGGAGGGATTTCTAGTTTGAAGGGACCTAAAGTGCGGGAAATTCCCTGTACGTACATATGTATGTGAGAATAAGTACGAATAAGGGAACAAAGCACTCTGCCGACGTATGGTCACACGTCCTCATAGGGCTCATGGGTGACCGGCGGCAGCGGCGAATTTTCTACTTTCTATGTGCAACAAGAGAGTACGAAATTTTTTTGGACAAAATATTGCCTTTGCTTTTAGATTTCACATCTTTCCTAACAATTGGGGTAAAAATAATAGTGGTGGAACCATTATTTGCTTTAAACTGGAGCAAAAACCAAATCAGGGTAATCCGCGGCCGGGCCGGGCGGCAGCGTTGACTTTTTATACATATCCCATCAACAAGCAAGGTAGCAAGTTGGAGCAAGATTTTTCTTTTGGATCATATAGTCAAGATTCAGGTCTTTATTTCCATGTGAATTTTAAGATCGAGTCTCGTCGCCCTCATAAAGTTTTTTTCCACTTTATGTCAAAAATAGTCCAAAAACAATGCACTTTTGAATGTTTAATTTTTATATGAACTATTGATAAAAATAAATAAACTATCCCGTGTAATTCTTAGGAAAGGTTTACTCTTTTACAAAATATGCGTTGAAATTTATGGAAAACCATATTCATGGCTCAATAGCGAAAGTAAATACTCGATTTTTGCAGAAATTCAGAATTGACATTTTTTATAATTTTTTCTCGTCTTTAACGGATTCTAATGATTTAATGGGTGAACCAAATATTGAAATAGCCATAGTTCCTTAATCCTTGGACATTATTCTATCGGACTTTACCATTTTTGTTTACCAAAAAAATAGTGAAAATTTAGGGTTTTGTCACACTTTTTTCGATTTCCGCCCACTGTGGAGCGTCAAAGGCGGCTGCACGGAGTACACTACACATGCTACGCTGCTCAGGCCGCCATGAATTTAAAGCCTACCGGTGAAATTCAGCGAGTCTTTATAAGAGCTTAACAACTGATAACAGATTTTTCCGTAAATAGGAAAACATTAACAACAGCAAGCGACTGGCTGGTGAAGATACAAATCATAATAGAAGTACTTTATCCTTGTGGCGAAAAGAAAAAAAAATCTGGGAGAACTGAACGTATGACCTACGTATCCGCAGCCTTACACCCTATCTACTAAAGCACGGTGTCCGATGAGTGATGAGGTCGTAGTTACCATTTTTAATTCCAGTGATATAGAAAAACTTAGCTGGCGCGTGAACGAAAAAACTGAAATTATTCAAGGTCCAAACAATCTAACATTTATGAATTTTTATTTATTGTCTGATAACCCGATGAATACAATGTATCTATTAGAGATTCCTTACGGCATTTTCATATTATTCTACGTCGCTATTCTTGTAAAATTATGAGTTTTCCTTACGACTATCGTTTCGCCATCATTTCACAAATGTGAATAATTTTTAAATTATGGCCGTATGATGTTATTTCTACTCATATTATAGAAGCGCCAAGAATAAAAACATTATTCTTAAACATAAATACCTTAATGAATACTCTGAAACGATGAGATAATTATAGCATCTACGGAAGTGCTGAAAATTTGGCATCCATTTTCTCATTACTCTGGATGTTTGTCGGCCTGGCCGTAAGAAACCCATAACAATCTTACTTGTTAAGCGCCTTCCTAATTTCTTCCTTTCACCTTATCTCAATGATTTATAATGTGCTAGCTGGGTTGGAGAAGGTTCGCCGGTCTATTTTCCTCAATGTCCATTCCGCCGCACTTCCCTCTTGTGTTCAGTGTCACTCGGTGAGAGGATACCGCATATGCAGGCAGTGGCGCCGACTCCATGGGGCCTGAAAGGGCCCGAGCCCCCTCAAAATTTCGTCATGGGTGTGAGGAAAAAATGTGTCAAGCTTGTCGATTTTCCCCGGAGTGTCCAGTTGTCGAGATTCGAGTTATCAGAGTTCTAATTTTAATCAAATGACTCTTCTAAAATGTTGAAAAACTTGAAACTCACTACTTATAAAATTTCCCGGGGCAAGATCCCCGGTTTGGGCCCCCCAATGTTTTTTGTAAGTCGGCATCCCTGTATACAGGGTGGAGACAGGGGCGCAGCCAGGAATTAAGGCTGGGGTAGGTTTAGGTGCAACTAATACAGGGGTGTGTGGGGGGTATGGTATACTCTTTCAGGATAAGCGGTAGGTGCGAGATTAGTAGATTGCGGAATTTTAAGACAAATGGTTTGAAATTTTGAGTTTTACGGCTTTCTCAGGGGTATTTTATTAATTCCTACGCTATTCTATTGGTAATATCAATCCAATTAAGTAAAACGGATTAAACTTAAAAATTTCTCTGAGCTCTGGGGGGGGGGGGGTTTATCCCCCCCTCGCTGCGCCACTGGGTGGAGAAATATTGTGTCGCGAAAATTAAACCTTGAGTAGGAACCAAAAGTAATGATGATGTTCACGTCGAAAACGCACCGTTTTTAAACCACAGAAACTTTGTGCCTAGCGCTCCGGTTGGCCACGAGTTTGTCCTGTTGCCGCGCTACCACTGAGCTAGCGATCGCTCGAGCTGCCTAGAATGAATCACGATCTCTGGCGTGCAAAGCACTCGAGGCCATGAGTGGTTCAGAGAATTCGGCAGAATGATAATAATAATCTGAAAATATACTCCGCCGTGTTGCATGATAAATAATAAATTTAAGTCAATGAAAAACCCATTATGCAAAAAAATAACTTCCTATTAATAATGAATGATAGATATTTATCCACTCGACAGTTCATCGAACTACTGCAAGAGGCTAAAGTTGGTATTTTTCAGAGAAATCAAGGGTTTGCTTTTTTCGCGAATTTTTTCAGTTTTGATCCGATGTATAAATGATCAAAGTAAGGCGACGGGAAAAAGTAAATGCGATCTGTTGCTCAAGTTTTTTGACAATGTTTACGCAGTATCTTAACTCGCTATCACAAAAAATAAGCCATTTTTGGTGCTTTGGTCAGCTTTTTTTTATTTCGGCCCTCTGCGCGACCTTTCGAAAAATGGCTTCATCATTTGGATGTTTTCTTTCCTTTCAACTAGTTTGAATCTGGACAATGCATGATGAAAACGTCCCGATGAGATGAAAAACAACTGCTTTTTTTAATTCTGACACCAGTAGCGTAGCGAGGGGGGAGGTCCGGGGGTCCGCCCCCCCAGAAATATAAAAACACAATTTATTTCTTTCATGAAAGAAAATAATATTGAAAAATCATAAATTTCCGAAAGATTTCTCTGACAAATGAAGTTTTTTCGATTATAAAAAGTGTTAAAATTAGTCAAAAAGCATCAATTTTGTACCCTGTTTTGCGAAAAAATTTCCACCCTTGATTTGGACCCACCCCCGAACGAAATTCCTGGCTACCCCACTCTCTGACGCTATTATTCAAAGCGTCACTCGGCTGGAAGTCCAGAAGTATTTTTAAAATCTAAATTTGTTTATTTTCCATCTCTGTAGTAACAACGGATGACAGTTTGCATGGAACCCGAGTAGAGTGAAAAAAAACAGAAAATGTTCGTGTTTATTTATATTAATGACTCTTCAATCACAAATCATGTTTAACTTCACGAAAATATTATATGAAGGAAGTAATACATGGAATGCTTACCCGGCATATGTAATAAGCAGGCACATAGCTAGAAGTTTGCTTCGGGGAGGTGGTTTGGAGTTGTCCGGGTTGCGTTTACTGAATGTTTTTTATGTCAATTCGAATTTATCGGGATACCATGCATTTCATTACGTTAGCAATATATTCAGTTTGCATAATGGTGAAATTCATATTCGCCGTTAGTTATTGTGAGACATTATGAAATATAACTAAATCTTAAATGGGGCGTAAGAGGATAGATGTCCCTAGGCTATTGGTTTCCTTAGCAGATGTATTGCGGGTAATCGCCACAAGGGAAACGATTTTTGGGGGCTATAGAGACAGAGAATGATAAAAGACTTTGACAAATATGAAAAGGTCAATGGCCAGATATCATCTAAAAATCAACAAAAAGGAGGCTAAGATATTAGTACGCAGCAAAAGAGAGGAGGCTTGGACAAACAAACTTGGACAAACGAACTTGAACAACTAGGAAAAAAAAGGTTGAATAAGGAGTTGAAAGTGAAAGAGTTTTGATATCTAGGAAGGCGAGTTACCTACGATGGACGAAGGAAGAAAGAAATAGTAGAATAGCGCAGGCGAAGAGGGCTTTCTACTAAAAGAAGAATCTACTTGCAGCTGAAAAGACAAGTACAGTGAAACTTGCGGTTAGCGAACGCCTCTGATAACGAACAATTCGGAATACGACCAAAAATTTCGCTAAAAATGTGGCTCGGATAGTGAACAAAATTTCGGTTAGCGAACAGATGTGTAGCTCCCATGTTTGTGTTCGGTGCTGTGCGATTCCAAATGGATACAAAGTAATACAATGTCTGCAATAATAAGTCTACAAGTAATTAATGTTATACAATACCTATATAGCCTGAAACTTTCATATGATAGCGAATCAATAGGAGCTAGGAAACAATAATTCGTATTTCCTTAATTTCTTATGTGGAAAAGTGTTTCGGATAGCGAACATTTTGGATAACGACCAGCTTTCTGGGACGGATAGTGGTTCTACTGTATAGAAATGAGGAAACCATTCGTGGGATGCTAAATGCTACACATATGGAACATGTTTCTCAAATGGGAGCGAGGCTTGGATTGGTGTGGAGTAATCAAGAATGGAAGCATTCGAAATGAAGTGCTACCGAAGAATAATGTAGATATAAAATGGATCGACCGTGTAAGTAATGACTAATTAGGAAGTGCTAAGAAGAGTGGGAGAAAAGAGAAATCTTTTAAAAACCTTAAGCAGGAGACCGGACAACTTAGTTGGCCACATTATGTGGCATGATAGCCTGATTAAAACTATAGGGTGGTTCCCTATTGATTTTTATTGTATAAATCGAAAGATTATCACTCCTGGAATACATATGTATTTTACGCTTTTAGATTTTTTAATGACGAAATCTATTTCTCGCAATCAAATGAAAAGTGAACATTTTCAAGCGCGCGAAAACGCGACGGCTAAGTATATATGCTGGGAAAAGCCAGTGTGACATCATTCTGGTTTCTCACTGCCGACGTGTGAGGTGACCTTGGGGCGAGGATATGTGCTCCGCTGCGATGCACGCTACTATCAGGTAGCAGAGTACCCTGACATCTCATCGGTTGGGTCTGTCCAAACTGATTTACGCTGGTAGTACTGGTCACACGCCTTTCATCGAGCCTTGACACGCCATCATCTCCTGCCATCGCTCCGCAGCAAGAGAACGCCGATTGCGGCAAGAAGAAAGCGCTATTCCCATACTGCCATCGGCAGTAGGTCCTTAAAAGGACCATTTTTGAAGACGTCAAAAATTTTCCACATTCTACGCCAAAACCTTCCAGACACCAAGGGAAGTCGAGCGCCCTCACGGACGCAGGCCTCCGAGGCCATTAAGAGGACCTTTTTCAACAAACAAGAAGAAAACGCCATTCCCTAGTCGCAAAGAGGGCGCCCGAGGGGCTGCGGTTGGCTGCGTCTGTACCTACCATCAGGCGTAGTCACTGCGGTTCTCACCTTCGGGTGGCGCCATACTTTACAAGCGACATTTCCCTTGGTCTTCTCGGCCGTTAGTACCCGGGCTTCTGGGCCGTTAGCATCGCCCATAGCACCCCCGGAGAAAGCGGCCGGGTCCACTTCTTAGGGACCCCAAACTGCCCTCCCTGCCCTCCACCACTTGAAATTGGCCGCCATGGACTCCATGGCGGCCTCTGCCGCCAACGATGGAAATGAAGAATCCGTCAGCAGAGAAGATGAAGACATGACGTATACTGATGAAGAGGTTGACTACTTATTCTCAGAAGCAGCGCAAAAGCCTCATACGAACCAACTAGAAAACGGAAAAAGCCGCCAATCAAGCCCTACTCCACAAACCTCAACTAACATTTCAACCCCCGCACCACCATCTTCAGCCACTTCTGCACCACATAGAAAGCTTATAACCATTACAGTTCCTGAAAAACTCACCCACGATCCCCGTTTTCGCAATTTTCTCAACCTACCTGCAGAGGCAATGCCTGAAATTACCTCAGATTCTGAACGGCCCCCTTTAGGGCCTTTTACAACTCCGTCTAAGCGTAGGCGGGTTAGAAACACGCCTTCGCCACCGTCTCCGGCTCCCATTTTGCTACAGAACCAGTTCGCACCTCTTTCAGCAGACGATACTGCAGCCCCTGCAAAAGAAACAACGCCACCCGCGCAACCAAGACTTCAGAAAACAATCCCACAAAAGAAATCATCAGTCCCGCCCATCTTTTTGAAGGAGCCCACGGGCTGGTCCGACAAATACCGAGCCATTAAAGCCGCCTGCGCATACCCACCAGTGTGCCACTCCACCGGCTCCTCGGTAAAGATACAAACATCTTCATCAACAGACTTCCGCGCTCTCGTGCGCCTTTTTACTGAAAAACAATGGGCGTATTTTACCTACCAACTACCGGAAGACAAAAAAACATTCCTGGTCATTCGCGGACTCCGCATAGACACGCAAATCAGCGAAATCAAAGATTCCCTATCAGAAAGGAACATCCAAGTTCAGGAAATCCGCCAGCTAAAAACCACCCGGCCCACTCAAAAACAACAGAAAGAACTGGAAGCCACTCCAACCGACGATCCTGCTTACCGACAGCAACAATACCCACCACGGAACCTTCCGCTGTTTCAGATTAAACTAATCCACCCAAACGACGTAGAACGCATAAAAAACGTCTCTTATCTCTGTGGCCTTTCGGTAACTATAGAAGATTACAAATCATCACCAGGACCGCCCCAGTGCAAGAAATGCCAGCGAATTGGGCACACAGCTAATTCCTGCGGCCTTCAAACTAGATGCGTACGCTGTGGCGGCCCACATTCCCACAGAGAATGTACAGTCGCAAAACCGGAACCAGCTAAATGTGCCAACTGCGGAGGGGAGCATCCTGCAAATTACCGGCAATGTCCAGCGTACAAGTCGTATGCCGAAAGACTGCAATCCGCCAAAAAGCAATCCTCTACCCCAGAAACGCCTGACGTCAACTCCACAACAACCTTCCCTTCTCTTCCGTCTCCTGCTCCTGCTCCCATTCAGCCACAACCACAACCCCCTGCTCCACCACAACCGACCTCTCAACCTTCTCTTTAAGAAACAATTGCCTCCTTCTTCACTCCTTCTATCAAATCGAAACTGTTCTCCTGGCTAACTAACCTTGTCAAAAAATTAATAACTCCATCGGAAAAATCCAAGACAGACATACTACTTGAAGAAATCATCCAGGCAGCGCTGTTATTCATCAATGATGGATAAACGCAAGGCCATTCAACTAAGAGCACTGCAATGGAATATGAATGGAATTGGATCAAAAACAGAGGAACTTATGAACATTCTACATGAACATGTAATTGATATTGCAATCATCCAAGAAACATGGCTAAATAACAAGAAAAGAATCTACACCCCCGGGTATCACCAACTTCGTCGCGACCGCGAAGAAAAACAAGGCGGTGGCGTATTAATTTTAATCAAAACCTGCCTTATCTTCAGCCAAATTCCATTCCCAGAATTGGAATCCTTGGAAGCAATCGGCGTAACCGTCGGAACCAACATTGGTAGCATAAACTTTTGGAGCTTCTACTATCCCCCCAAAAAGATCAATATGAATGACCTCAAATTTATAACAGAAACATTAACAGGAAGAACCTTCGCCGGTGGCGACTTAAACGCGAAGCATACCAGCTGGGGAGCTTCAACCACCAACGCCGCTGGTAGAAAAATTCATTTCATTGCCGAAGAAATAAATGCCAAAGTTCTCACCCCATCTACCTTCACCCACTATTCCGTCCATGGCTCCGCTGACATCCTCGACCTAGCTCTCACAACCAACCTCCCTGCAATAGAAAACCCCATCACTCTGGACTCATCTGCCTCCGATCACCTTCCACTCCTCTACTGTATAAACTGCTCCGCATCCGCCCGTATTCCAATCCCGAGAACTGGCATCAACCTTAATAAATTCAACCGTCTGGTTGCTGATAATATCTACAAGCTCGAAAAACTTCCGCTCTCCACCCGCACTGATGCCGACGCCTGCGTTGAACAGCTCACGGCAACAATCCGCGACTGCGCCGACGCTTCCAAATTTTCCATCCCAGAAGACAAAAATCCGGATGCTCTTCCACTAGAAATCCTCCAAGCCATTAAAAACAGAAACAAAGCCAGGAAACTGTGGCAAGCAATCAGAACAAAGGAAAACCACGACCACTTCAAGATACAGCGAAACAAAGTCAATCGCCTCCTGAAAAACCACCGCCAAAACCGTTGGGATAAAAAAGTCGCCTCCCTTTCCACGGAGGACAACTCAATCTGGAAGATGGCCAGAGCCTTAAAAAACCCCCTCAACCAGACTCCACCTCTTAAATCCGGAGACACAACTGCCTCAACAGACTACGAAAAAGCAAATCTCTTCTCGGACATGCTCGAGGCGCGATTCACAAACACCCTAGAATCCGAGCTTGAAGAAGAAGCAGAAGCACATTGGATGAGCCTAAGCTACTGTCCAAACGACCAGCCAGCTCTCACCTGCGACCACGAGATCATCGAAGTAGTCAAAGGACTCAAAAGGAAATCTGCGCCTGGCCCTGATGCTATATCGAATCAGCTACTAAAAAACCTTCCAGCCTCTGCCTTTTCCTTTCTTGCCACATTCTACAACTTCCTTTTTCACATCTCCTATTTCCCAACAGCATGGAAGCGCGCTAAAGTTATCATGCTGCCTAAACCTCAAAAACCTGCAACGAATCCTTCCTCCTACAGACCTATTTCTCTCCTCTGCACTCTTTCCAAACTGTTTGAAACTCTAATCCACAACCGCCTCAAACACCACCTATCCCTAGAACATAGTATCAGGCCAGAGCAAACAGGCTTCCAACCAAAAACATCCACAACACACCAGATCCTGCGACTAACTGAGAAAATTGCAAATGGTTTCAACGCCCGACTCATCACTCAGGCAGTCTTTCTTGATCTAGAAGCTGCGTTCGACCGGGTTTGGACCTTGGGCCTCATCTTAAAAATCTCATCCTTCCCCATCCCAATGTACCTGCAAAAAATAATCAAATCCTTCACCACAGACAGAACCTTCTACGTTAAATTCAATACAGCCTCTTCTATTACCCTTCCTATTACCTCCGGCGTCCCGCAAGGCGCCATCCTATCCCCCACCCTATTCAACATGTATGTAAATGACCTTCCCTTAATTCCCGGCAACGAGGCCTTTCTTTACGCAGACGATACCACCTTCATAGCTCAAGGTTCAAACCCGCGAACAACATCTGACTTGCTTCAACGACAAATAGACGCATACGAAGACTGGGCAGACTCGTGGAAGCTGACGGCAAATCCTACCAAATGTATTCACATGACCTTTAGCAGGCGCCCAAAAGCGGGCACCGGAAATCCCATATATTACGGGACCAAAGAAATCAGAAGGCAAGAAACATCTAAATTCCTAGGTGTAACCCTCGACAGAAAGCTGATCTGGAACCACCATATCAACAACACCATCGGAAAAACCAAAGCCGCTGCAGCAGCGCTTGGGCCACTGCTCCAAAAAAGGTCGAAATTATCGCTAAAAACTAAATGCCTTCTGTACAAAACCATGCTAAAACCACTCCTATCTTATGCTTCCCCAGTCTGGCTAATGGCTTCAAAAACCCACCTATCAAGACTACAAAAAACAGAAAATGTACTACTACGGAAGATCGTGGGTGCCCCATGGTACATACGAAACAAAGATCTGAGGAAAGACCTCAAAATAACTCCGCTATTAACTGAATTGAAAGCAAACCTTCCCATATTCAAAAGGTCTCTCATACGCACAGGAAACGAAAAAATAATTGATCTCTGGGAATATACCCCAGATCTTCACTTTAGACATCGCACGCCTCTCTCTGCCCTAATCCCTGACCACATCCCCTCCCCATGAACAAAAATAAGTAGAAACACTGAAATATCAATGAAAATATAAACAGTAGACGTGAACCCTGAAGAAACCCACTGGAGACAGCCAAAAGGCTGGGGCTAGTGACTCATAAATAAACAGAAATTCCGGCGAGGCGAGGCGAGCAGAGTACCCTGCTAGGAGGTAGCGCTTGCCTAACATAAGGATTGTTAATAACCTATCAAACGAAGGAAAATTTCCGACCATTTCCATTTCCAAACTTCTAGCTATGTGCCTGCTTTTTACATATGCCGGGTAAGCATTGAATGTATTACTTCCTTGATGTAATATTTTCCTGAAGTTAAAACATGATTTGTGATTGAAGAGTCATTAATACAAAGAAACACAAACATTTTGTTTTTTTTCACTCTACTCGGGTTCTGGGCAATTTTAATAGGTCGTTATTGAGAGATGTTTCCCTGAGCTCTGTGCCTCATGCATGCATTGGTAATCTCAGACGATGTATAACTCCTGACTACTCGTATAGCTTCTAACGCCCTGTGACGTCACGTGGAGTGGCATCACATGGGCGCTAATCTGGCCTTTTTCACATGCGGATAAAATTGACCATTGCTGTTCGTCTGAACTGGGATTTCTAAAACCAAATAATTTGTATACTATGAATACACTAATGTTGGGTAACGAATCGCAATCAATGCGTTTTGTTTTCTTTGATGAAGGAAACTGACCTGTTGCAGAAGGACAGGTGGAAGGGAAGGAGAGCAAGGAACGACCCCGAATGAGTAACATCGGTCAGGTTATAAGGGTTGGAAAAGCGAAGAAATAGGTTGCTATGAAAAGGCTAGCGGATAGGAGAGCGGAATGCAGAACTGCGTCAAACCAATATTAGGCTTGTTGGCTAATGATGATGATGCTGATGGTGTTGATAATGAATGCCCCAAATCTGTGGCTCTTGCCTTCTAGTCGGTGACCGATTGATATACTGGATTTCGTGTCAGTTTTTCTTTACTGACTTCGCGTCGTGACGTTCCGATGGTCGAGGCTTTATTGTCGTGGGAAGACGATGTAAAACTGGGACCATCGAAACGCCGACGCGTCGGCAGCAATGAAGGAAGTGATTCGGAGTCCCGTACGCCTCGCTTTTATAAAATTAAATTCATGAAAATTATATAAAAATGAATTTAAAAAATAAGTTTTAATTCAAATATGTATTCTAAATAAAAGTAATAAAATTGAAAGAGATCAAAAAGACGCTTTTTGCCAAAACAAACGGTGTAAAAAGTAAAAAAAATAAGCTTTTCACCACTCGGGGCATATGGGCGCTGATTACGTTAAGATATTAATATTGCGTGCCAATCCAAGTTCTCCTATCAGGCTCTTACAAAAAAATTTCCAATAAAACTTATCAGCTTTAATCTGCGAGTGATGAAAAGCTTTTTTTTTAATTCTTAGTGTACTGTACACAGTTTTTTTTAAAAGCGTGTTTTCTTAATCGTTTTTATTTTATTTCAGTTAAGCTTAGCGTAGACGTTTTTGCTTACCATAGGGATATGATGGATGTTAAACTCGGCGTAAGATCTATTGTTGGTAGTGGAATGATTTGTGCGTGCCTGCTCAGTGCTAACCCATACCACGCGATTGCCCGTTACACTGGGTACTTAAGTCAGACCCGAAATCATTATTCATTAAATTGATTTGGAAGGTGGAAGGAAAAGGTGAGTTACCTCGAAAAAAAACTTTTGTTGCGGCCCATTTTTTCACGAGTGGGTGACGTCATCAGAATTCTGATTTATTCGCTCATTTAGGGAGACCTTTCATTGGGAGAAGTAATCACCCAAGTAAGTGAACCGCGCCAGGTTAATGCGACGAAGAGAGGAGTGGTTTAGAAGTGCTTACCCTTTCGGTATGAGCTAATGGCGTCATCAACTTATCTGCGAATGGGCTAAGCCCATTACATTTTTCGTGATGAATAACTCGAGAAGCAGGCGAAAAATCGAAACACGGAAAAAATACGGCTCTATTTTTTAACGTTTTTATCAACTCGCTTTGTTGTTTGTCATCTTGTCAAATTTTGCTACTCAATTTTTACCCACTTTCCGAATAGTTATTGACCTGAAATTTCAGTATCACTCTGAACCAGATTACAATACAATATTCTAACACTTTTAATATGATTTCAACTGTATCTCGATTGCTATTCTGAACTTAAAAATAAATATAGAGATTTGTTCAAAAAATGGCCACCAAAATCCAATGACAGCGTTGCGATCATTTAAAGGGACGAGAATGGTAGAGAAATAGAAACAAATTTGTTTACAACAAAGTTCATTGAAAAATTGATTGAACAAAAATTTACTAGCTAAAGAAGAAGAAGAAGAAGGAGCTAAAACAAAAAGAGGAGACAGATAAGGCAGTATATTTACAATGTAATTTTTGAAAAGTCAAATTCTTCATGACTTGTGTGCATATGAAAAATTCCACGCTGAAATTGTTTAGTATTCTTTGTAGTTAGCGGCAAAAAATGTTGCTTTATATAAAAACTTATTTTTAGTTCTTGTGTGTGTGTGTGCACACAAAAATCATAACACTCAAAACAAGCTTCTTTACACAAAAATAAAATCAGAAACCCCTAAAATTCTGAAAAGTAATATAATATATAAAATTTCATGCCTCGATTGTGGTACTTGCTACATAGGACAGACATCGCAATATTAAAAAAAACAGGATTTCCCAACATAAATCATCAGTAAAAAATAGTATAACATTATGTGCCCTCGCTAACCATAGCATAAACAATAGCCATACTTTTGATTTTGACAACACCGAAATTTTAGATTGTGAAATTAATTTGAAAAAAAAAGGATTATTCAAAGCAATGGTTCATACATTGAAAACCAATAACAGCTGTAATAAAAGACTAGCCATTGAGAATTAAAGTAAAATTTATTTCTATTTAATTTATCCAAATTGATGGTAACTAAGTTAGGTAATAACTTGGTTACTATCAATAAACAATCCTGTACAAAAATAAGGTATGTCAAAATTCTTGTGCCTTCCCTTTTTTATTATATTATTGTAGAAAAATATTGCTTTTAGCCTTTCCTTAATGTATCAATATTGTACAATCATTTTTTCATTTAAAGCCCTGAGGATGGTTTACAAATAAACCGAAACGTAGGCAAAACACGTTAGCATCATTTGGCCTAAACTCCAGGTACTTTTGATCATTAATAAATAGAGGTCAAGACAAGAAGAAAAAAAATCTAATTATTTTGAACTATCATATTCGAAAATAAGGAGAAATTTACGGGGTATCATGTCTCTGTAGAAAAATACATACCATTCGCCCCACTGTGCGCCGGTTTCCCCCGGCAGCAGTGCTGCACCACCCTGTCGACGGCGTGTCGGATATTGGCCCACTGCTCCCCGCACCGTCCCTCGCCGGGACCGGCTTGGTTCTTCGCCTCCGCGCTCCCGCCCTCTTCCTCCGGCAGCCTGGTCAGGGAGTAGCGGAACATTGGATCGAAGGACCTCAGACCCAGCACTTCCTTCCTCAGCAGCGTTGCGAACGTGGGGGTCCGCTTGAGAGCCAGCGGCTTCTTGGGCCGCGTCTCCACGACAACCGAAGAGGGCCCCTCTCCTCCCTTGCGGGAAAGCCGAAAGTTCAGCGGCATTGTTGGCGTATCGCGGGGTGACCGCGTGGGTGTTTGTTGTCGAACGGAGGAAAAACCCTCGCGAGTAGTCACGGGTTGTCCAGCCCACTTCCTTTCTCCAAGGAAATGAACTCCTCAAGGAAGCAGGCGCGTCCTGAAGCTGGCGAACATACTCCGGCAACGGCCAATCTTTTTCTCCAGGACTCCGAAAGTTTTTCTCATCTCGGTAACCGATGACACTCAGATTTCTGCCTACACTTACTTTGGATCACTCTGTCAGAAAAAATCACTTGTCTGAAATTTATTTTTAAGTCTTCACTGGAGTTTAAAAACGAGGAAAATCCGCAAAGAAACTTCCTTTTGGTCCTACATTCTGTGATCTGTTCCACTAAACAGAGTTCATCCTCTCCCGGGGTCGAATGACCTTCTCATTCGGTGGTCGTTGACAAGCAGACGTTGAATATCTGCCAGTACTTCTTTTTATCACTTGGTCAGATAAAGACCTCGTCCGATATCCATTCTAAGGCTGTCCTGGGCGCAACTTGAAGGGAAAGCACTAAGGATATTCACAAGGAAATAATTCCTCAAACGAGACAAGAACCATCCACTCACTAATGGGTCAGTCACTCCCCGGACGATGATTCCTCTCATTCGGTGGCCTATGGGACGAAGACCGCGTCGAGTGTCTGTCTGTGCTTGTTTAGGAACAATTGGTCAGTTTAAACCCTCCTCTGATATCATTCTCAGTCACTGTTGGAGGTTAGGAAAATACACAAGGGAACTTCTTGGCCCAAAATACTGCTACAAAGTACCCCTCACCACTACGTCAATTTCCATAACATAATGATGCGTTATCATCTCCCGGGGTTGAAGTATCTTCTCATTCGACGGTCGATAACCCGCGGAAATTGAGCGTCTTCTTGTATGCACTAGAGTAGCATCACTTGATCAGATAAAGCCCTAGTCTGACATCTATTCTTAAGCCTCTAATGGTTGCAACTTGAAGTGTAAATAAAGGGGAATGAATATCCATTCACAGTTGAACTTTTGCTCTGGTGTATTTTGCTCTTTGATTTGCCCCCTGACTAGAGTTTGAGTCTCTTCTGTGGTCGAAGATTCTTCTCGTTCGGGGGTCGATGACACGCGTACGTATTCGTTCATGCACTAGTTCAGAATCACTTGGTCAATTAAGGCCCTCTTTTCCTGCATCTCTACCGCTCTACTGGGTGCAGCTTGAAGGGTAAAAGCGAGGAAAATCCACAAGGTAACTTCTTCTTGGCCCAAAATACGATGGTACGTTCCCCTCAGGAAGAAGACAACTTGGGTTACACGTCTGGGTTTTCGTTAGTAAGTCATCTTTCCCCCTTTTCCAGCCTTCCGTGGTAGTGCGCAGGGAAAAATGGAGGAATTTCCATCGAGAGAGAAAGCTTTCCCCTTTTCCTAAATCACCTCAGCATCACCAAGTTGGTTAGCCGCGCGCGTGCACAAGCAAAAGCGATGACACTCATCCCCACCCTGTTTCACGCCGACTAATTTGCAAAGGTGACTTCACCCTGCTCCGATAATCGCCGTCTCTGGCGCAATGTTTTGGCTCGGCATTCCTCAAGTAGGTCGTCTCGACTCGATATTGACGAATACCCTAAGCCATTCTTGCTCTCCTGCCAGCTTTGGCTCATGCGCCTGTTCCGAGATCAGCGGTCCAGCGATCGCCTATGTTATTGTATCCCCATCGCTCCGTCGGTATTTGACAAACACTGTCGCTTTCTTATCGTTTTTTTCCGCGACGTTCCTCTCTGGACGCAGGCACCGACACGGTCCGGTCTCCCGCTAAGAGGTCTCCCCGGTGAAATGGCTCAGAAGTTCTCACTCTTGGTCCTCCGCGCTATCTCGGTTCGGCTTTGTCGTTGGGGTGCGTGAGCTTCTTCGGTTTTTTTTAGGGAGGAGTCACTTTTCTCTCCCTCTCCTCCCCTTCCGTGTGCGAGCTATCTTTTTGAGTTGCGCAGTGTGGGAGTCGGTTGATCATGTGACCAGTGGGTGACGAAGGATACAAAAGGGAAAAGCACAAAGAGACGGCTGATAGCGACGGAATGCCGTGTCCCCGAGCCTCATCTATACCTCCCCTCCGCGCCCTCCTCAACTTCTGATTCAACAAGTGGCGTCACGAGGGCTAGTATCACCCAGTGCTGTAACTCATGGGAAAGATATCAATGAAATTCATTGTGGGAGTTTACCACTGAAAAAGTAAACTAATTGAAGTAAAAAGTTAATTTTCTGGAAAATAAGTGCTTAAAGTTACTATCGAATAACAGCGTCTTTTTCATTTATAGTGACCCTTTCGGTTACTTTCAGGTAGGTTTTCCAAACTTCATGCCATGTTCATATCATAATTATAATTGGAATGGCGGAGGATAAAGATAGTAGGTTTGGTAAGTAGTCGATTAAAAGTAATAGGATTACTTGTAACGCTTACTTTTTACAAAATGAATTTTCATTTTTAATTTACTCCTTAGGCCTCGTTCAGATTACGATTGTTCCAGCAATCGTTGGAACTATCGTGCATTCACACAACGATGGTTAAAACCTGTGCGGCCCTTTAGTGCTGGCATCCAAAAGGAACGAGAAATTCACGGTTAGCAAAGCTGTTGAGGTATGCAGGGTCAAGATATTACTTTGTTCAACGTGTATTTAACGAATAATTTTTCTTCCGCCAATATTCTTCCTTGCTTGGGCAAATCCATGAAAATATAATAGAGCGAAGGGAGATTTACGAATTTTTCGTCCTTCTCTTGTCGCTTCCTCTTCCGGTCCCCCAGCCCCTATCGTAAAGTAGCAACGTTCGGAACTACGGTAACTATTGTCAGGACATGCATTCACACTGCTAGTTCGGCCAACTATCGTTAGGACGATCGATCGGACAATCGTAATATGAACGAGGCATTACGGAAAAAGAGGAATCGTTACTTTAGTTGTAATCCTTACTTGCTTGTTATCGGCGATTGCGTTACTGATGGCACCATGGGAGGTACCATAATTTGCTCGTTTAGGTTCAACCACTCTTATGTTGTAGCCTATTTAAGATCGGTACAAAATATGGCACCCCTTGTGTTGTTACACCAGTTGTTATTGTATGCATTGGAAGTGAAATTACAATTAGCATTTTATATGACTCAGTTATTCCACATTTTTACTGCAATATTCAACAGTTGCCTGGTGGGCTATCTTACAAGAAGTAATCGTAATTACAATTGAAATTTTACTGGTTAATTTTCAAAATCAGTCATATTCACTCGCAGTTGATTACTTTTTGCACGAAGTAACTGTGTCTGAGACTTTTGCTCAGTACTTTTACCAACACTGGAATATAGATTGCAGAGCGCCTTCTGCTCACAGCTTTATTTTCTTCCCTCTCAGAATGGCGGCAATAACAACAATAATGTAAACAAACTGTTTACAAACAACAGATTCTATAAATACTTCCAACAATTATATCTTTATGTAAAAAAAGGTGGAAAAATGGTATCGGTATTTTCTGAGATCCCTATAAGGGAAACACGCGTGACGTGTCAAATCATTCAAACTGTATGTCTTGATTGTTAAGAGGAATTTTGTTTTTTAATTGTAAAGTCAATTGGACAGTTTTTTTATGGAACGATCGTGAATAAATTTAAAGTCATGGGAGATTATTTTGAATATTTAAGAAAATTCATATTTTGCACATCGTGTTTAATTGGATGATAATTCCATTCATGTTTGTTTTTTAAAAGAATGATATTGACTCTTACAGCCGTTTTCTTTATTACGCTTTGGATTCAAACCTGTCATTAACACAGTGATGTCATTTTAAATTTGGAGAAACCTGGTTTTTGGGGGGTAAGTCATCAAAGTTGAAAGAACTGGGTAACCTTGATTGGTAGGTCACTTCTCCTTTTATTTTCCATAGGAGTACAGGGAATTTGTTTTATTTATGGAGATACTCGGAGTAAGTATGAAGATGTCGTGGAGTGCATTTTATACAGTTTTTTTGGACAAGTGTGTTTTGTTAATATTTTTTATTTTATTTTCATTTTATACTTTTTAGAATAGCATCGTGAAATCGAATATACCGGAGCTATTAAATCAATTTCTGCCAAAAAATATAACTAATACCATCCATTGAGTAGATTAAAAACTAAATTTTTACAAATGTAAATTTAATTAATTAATAAGAGCGCAATGGAACAAAATTTTAAATGTCTGATTATTTAATACTGTGTTGTCATCAGAAGCAAGCATTTGTGCAACATTTAAAGTCGATCCGACAATGGGATGTGGCGCCAATTGTTAGCCAATGTTTAGCCCGGGCTAAAAATCGATTGCAACTGTCCATCGATGAAACAGACGAAGCAAATTAAGAAAAAAACGTGTAAATAAATAAATCATCAGAGAAGATGCCGAGGTAAAATACTCATACTTGAGATAAAAGAAAAATTTGACTAGGGCCTTCTCTACACACACTGAAAATTTCAAGAAGATAGCTTTACAAGTTTTAAACAAATATAATTTCAGGAAAAAATACGGGAGTTCGAGCGAGAGCGATGCGTGATCTTAAGCACTGAATGTGGATGCACATTAGCCAGAAGATGAAGCTCTCATTCATACCAAAATATTTGTCGATAATGCTGTTACTAAGGCCCAGTTTCACCAACGAGGATAATATTCTCTGTAATCTCAGTTTTCAAAAACTCGGTTAAAATTAATATCTCAGTAATGTGATGATCGTTTTTCACCAACGACGTTTTATCTTAGTTTTCAAAAACCGAGATAATCACAATAATTGATTTGTCTCGTACGTTTTTCATAACTCTGACGAGGGAAAAATAAATGACGGTAAGCAACCGTATGACATGCAATCAGCTTTAATCAGCCGGTAATTGTACAACCAAGTATAGAATGAAAAAATGAACAGCAACTGTGTTAATACTGACAATGAGAGTTAGAAAAGCTCAAATGTGGCGTTTTCGTGGAAGGATTTATTAATTTACCTTGCCGATTGCCACGCACGGGTAATAAAAAATAAATAAAAGACAAATAAGGTAACCACGTTTGGAAAAAGCAAGGAATGCGAGAATATTGCGGTAAAAAACTTGTGAGTACCTTTGTTTAATACATCGTTACTTAAAAATGAAAATTTTTAATTTAAAGAGATTCTCAGATTTAAATAAACACAGTACTTGCTTATTTTGCGCTACAATAATTAATTACGTCTAACGGTGGTTTCGATTTCGAAGATAACGATGCTGTTACATTGGTATTAATTCAAGGAAAGGACAAAGATTAAAGATTTTGTATGTATATGTAAGAAAACTCAAAGAAAGGCTGGTAAAATTTGTGGATACGAACATATTTTGGCAAGAGTTGTCGGAATCATTGGCTCAAGAAGAGCATAGGCATCGAAAAGCTCAAGTTAAAGAGAAAGAAACGTGAAATTGCTTTGACAGGGGAAGATGACGTACCCCATTATGATGATAAAAAATCCTCATGTCCGAGCTGGCTTCAATTAAAATCATTCATGTACTTTTTGCCGTTTGATCCAAATGAAGACATTATGAACAAAAACTTTTGTGCTTTGTCGCCGCGTCAATTCTTGGGTGGCCCCCAAGAATTGACGCGGCGACATAGCACAAAAGTTTTTATTCATAATGACGAGCACCCGCGAAAGTTTTAACGATGAATTACAAAATGAAGACGACAAAAAATACTACTTTGAAGAATCCCCGAATCCTGGCCCCCTTTATGGAATTAAATCAACTGATTTTGGTGTGATTTTGTGGAGCGATGAGGTATTTATGATGAAGCAAAAACCCAGTACTGTTTGTCTTGATAATGACGCTATAGTCGTCGAAACTTGTCGACAACAAATTAATTTGTTTTTGGAACAGTACCTGCTGGATTTTTTCTTCACCAAGAATTTATTGATTCAATTATTCTACTATTAATATTTGGTAATAATTTTGATAACAATTGTCTTTAAAAATTAACCTATTAATACTTGCTAAAGATGCGGTTAATTTCGTCTCGGAGCTGTACCGATTAATTTTCTTCGAAAATTTACCTTTTATTAATTATAGTACAGCTCTTTTCTTTAATACTCTGACCTTAAACACAGTGCAATAATTCCTAAGTGTAAAGGTTTTAAAAAAGAGTGCACTATGTGAGCTATTACCTTCGCACAACGCTGTGTATGAAGTAAATTACAGTTATGGGGAGCGGATAGCCGAACATGCCATGAGTGCCTATGAGTCAGCAGTGTGGTGCTTGGAGGAAGGGATAAGACGAGGACAGACTTATCCAGTTACGCGGTCCTATGCACTGCTTACGCTTGTAATTCGTTCTTCCGTTTCAAAACAGTGTTTTTACTATTATTTAGGCTTATTCGAACATGGTCCTTCCCCATAACATGGATAATAACATCCCATCCCCGCTCAGTACTATCTCCATCCAAACAATCTGTCTCCTCCGCCTCTCATGTAGAGGTTTCCTTGCCCACCATGTCTAACACTTCGTCGTTTCTTCTCCTCACCGTCCACTTCACCTTTTCCATTCTCCTCCATATCCCATTTAGTTCGTAGTAGGCTAACACATCAATAAGATTAATACCAAGCCTATGGAGCGATTTACTGTCCATCACGGCGGAATCTCCTGCCGCGCGCCGGTCATGCTTTGTCTTTTTTCTGATAAGTTATTCTTTTAAATCTGACGGAATTTTCTTGAATATTTTGAAAGCATGTAGAGTGAACTTCTCGAGATTTACCTGCTTCTGAAATGTAAAAAAAATACCAGAGAGAAAATATTGAAGTAAACTTGAAATACTTAGTGAAGATATGTGAAATTATTGGTAAGGAATTACTCTCAACCCAGTGGCGATTTCAAGATGATAGCGTTTACTTCCAACTAATATGCGTCGAGGGAAAAATGAAAAAAAAAACGCGTACGTTGAAGAGGGAGTAATGTGTCGTCTTAACGGAAGCAGGTTCCACAGAGAAGCTTACCAAACGCTTCAAGGGTTTGGCTTTATTATTAGAACATTTACATCTACATCTACATTAAACCCTGCGAACCACCTCTAGGCTGCTTAGCAGGGGGTGATCAATCACCAGCATACAGCATGCAATTGGATTCCCACATTCACACCACATCGTCCAAAAAACGTTACGCACACTTAAAAATTATACTACCACATGCTGTTAGAAATAATAATAAAATTCGGAAACATGCATTAAGGTATACATAAGTTCGTAGGCTACACTAAAAAGTCATCTAATCTATTTGTGAGTTCTAACGCTGCCGTTATAATCTCTTATTGATCGTGGAAAAAAAGACATTCTGAATCTGTCTGTTCTACAGTCTATCTCTATTATTTTATTTACATGATCTGATATACCGTAGTATATTGGCATTCGTACGGTATGGCTAACTTCGTTAGAAAAGACGCTGCTCTTGAATTTATCTAAAAGGTTTAGCATATCTTTCAATCTACGGTCTGACAGAGATTCCCATCCGAGTTTATCTAAGAGGTCACTTACACTAACAAGGCTATCGTAACGATTTTTCACGTACCTGGCAGCTCTTATTTGCACGCGTTCTAACTCTGTTTTTAAGCCTTTTTCATGAGGGTCCCGAACACTGGCAGCGTATTCTAAATGGGGTCCAACGGGGGAGAAGTATCTAATTTCTCTCACTCTCTTTAAAGCCGGTCTAAATAACCATGAGAATAAAGAACGAATGGTAAACTTTCACACTATTTTATTTGAATGAAAACCGACCCGGTTTCGACACGTAATCGGTGTTAATTTAAATAAAATAGTGTGAAAGTTTACCATTCGTTTTTTATTCTCATGGAGATCAAACATTTCCACCAAGTATCGCGGACGCTGTTACCATAGAGTAAGTATATACTTACTCTATGGTAACAGCGTCCGTATATACTTACTCTATGCTGTTACTTACGGTCTAAATAAGCCCACTGACTGAAAGAAGAATTAAAGAAATTATGGACTAAATAAAATTTAGGCTCTCAAATGCAATGCGTCTTGGGACATCAGTAAATGAATTCTCTAATTCAAGTCACGTTAGTTTCTGCTTCACTTATATAAGGGGGTGAGAAACCGAGAGGTGAAAATGTTACTTTAATGTGATGGTACTTTGTGGAAATGTTTGATCTCCATGAGAATGAAGAACGAATGGTAAATTTTCACAGTATTTTATTTAAATGAACACCGCCTACGTGTCGAAAATAGGTGAAAGTGATTTTTTCCCTAAACAGAGTTTGGTACAGACATTAGGTAAAGAAAGTAAAAGAGAGCGACTAGATATTTAGTAGTACATTAGGTTTTTCACTCGATGTCAGCACAGAACAGAGACTCACTCGTATCCCTTGGGAACCAGTTTTTGTGTATTATTCGTCTATCAATTTCTGTGCCTAACTCTGTTTAGAAAACAAACCACCTGTACCCCTTGGCAGTGGCGGATCTAGGATAGGGACAAAGGGGATGGGAGGGTTAGGGCAAGTGGGGGTTAAAATTCCAGCAGTAGTGGGGGTCTGAAAAGATTGCCATTCTATCTAGTGTAAATTAGATACCCAATTTGGGGCTACAGCCCCTTGACCCCCCCATAGATCCGCCACTTGTAAAGTATTCATTTTGAATCCCGAGGAGAAGCGACCTCCTTGAGTCAAGTTTCCGTGAAGGAGGCCTTCATTCGTCCGCGCTTACAATCTTCTCCGACGGCCAAATACCAGACCTCCCCTTCTTCCTCTCCATCGCCCACGTCGAGATTAAAGGGCAGGAATTGGAAGATAATGGAGGCACCTCTTATCACTTGTTGATGCATGCGAGTGTTTGCTCGGATAAAGTAATGATACTACCTCCTGGCGTGCTCCGACACGATAGAGAAGACGGAAGGCCAATGCGAGGATCGTATCGCTTTCTCTCTGGCCGATTTCGACTGCTAGAACGTGACTTTCCGAGTGATCTTAGGAGTCGTGGACCCAGGGCGGGATTCAGGATGCGAGTGGCCCGGAGCCCATTTTGGTGGGAGGCCTAAATACACAAAGAGTGGGGACTCAAACTTAATATGAGAAAATGCACGGAGGTACATTTTTTTCGGAGTTCGTCCGACTATAACCATGTTTATTCTGTGGATGGATTTAAAATAAAGGTAACAGAGGAAGTGAAGTACCTGGGAGTTACGATAACCTCGAAACTCTCGCGGGGAACGCATAAGTATATAAGGAATATTTGCGGCAAAGCCTTGAAGAAATTAAGATTCGTCAAGCGTATTGTGGGAAGATTGTCGGATGAAAAAGTGAAAGAAAGGTGTATTTTGCACTCGTCCGACCGCACCTTGAATATGCAGCGAACGTGTGGGACCCGGTGCAAAAAGACTTAATCAGCGAACTGAATAAAATACAAAGGAAGGCTGCGCGGTTCATCAAAAACTGCTACGGGCGTACAGACAGCGTTACCCAGATATTAAGCGAATTAGGCTGGGAGCCGCTGGAGACACGGAGGTTTCGCCTTGGGCTTAGATTGCTTGAAGAATTGAGGATACATATCTGTAATAGCGACTCGGAGAACATTATATTCGAGCCCAACTATATTTCCAGGCCCGATAGAAGCGATAAATTGAGAGAGATATTTTGCCGAACAGATGGAAATGGGAATTCGTTTTTCCCTTGAACTATAAAGGACTTTAATAAATGCTAATCGTTATTTAGCATTACCTTTTTTGTATAAACGGCTGGTGTCCTGCCAGACGCCTTTTAGGCGGCATGCGGGGTAGCATGTAGGTGTAAATGGCGTACTATATTTCCGGCGATACCGCTTGGCGTGCCACTGGTTGCACTCAGAGCTACATTAACAACGCCAACAGATAAAGTGTTTATTAATCAGCAGAGCAGAACCATTTATTAACAGCAAAGTTGATGAATAAATGTTAACCAAAAAACAACGCAGCTTCACTTCGAATTCCCTCATACATGATGGTTTATTCTTTTTTCCCGATTTTGTGAGATTTACCTCTATATTGGCGAAGGGCTCATGCTTGGTGGATGGCCCAGGGCCCGGGCCACTCTTTTTGATCCGGCCCTGCGTGGACCCATCGCTCGTCTTTTTTTTTTGCCCTTCGCGCGGATAAAAAGGGTTTATTTCCGGGATCACTGGCCTTCATTTGGGCATTTTGAAATTTTGAAATACGAAGGAGCATATCTATGGCTAAGTTCTAACAACACGTATCTCAAAATTTGGCCGGTCTGAGTTAATACTGCGAATACTGTTAATGAAAAATAAAATTCAAGCAAAAAACCACTCTTTGTTTGCAAATGTAATTTAAGCCTTAATTCCTAGCTGCGCCCCTGGCTTTGGGAGGAATACCCGCTGTCTGGGATACTGTCCGATTTCAGTCATCAAACTCGTGGCGAAATTACTTGTGCCCGTACATATTAGTGCATAGGGCCTTTTTATTTATTAGCGCACTTGACTGTCAACTCATTAAGACAATGGTTATATCAAGTCGCAATACATTTAGTGTAACCCGTTTTTCAGATTATCATTATATTTTTTATTAACTTTATTTTCTAATTATGAGCTCACAGCCGTCCATTACATCCATTCCTTTAAATAGTGTTTGTGAACTAAGGTAATTTATTTTACTGGAACTGCAATGTGGAATTATTAGGGCACATTGATTTTCACGAATGCGATTTTTCGCAATCTCATAACTGCCTGCATAAATGCTTGAATGAGGTAATGAGGTCCGAACGCAACCCAAAATCACGAAAAAAAATCGTAAATTACGCAATGGTGTCTTACAATCGTGTAAAAATGCGAAAAATAGGAAAGGACAAACAATTTAACTATCGGAAATGATGCAGCGCTAAAAATTATCAATGGCAGACCTTCCGCAACCGTTAACGCATGTCGGGGTCAATGGAACTCACAAATGAGCATTTTCCTCACTGACCGCTTTCTTTAAAGTGGAATCAAACATAGACAAATAGCCGCCTGTGGCTAACAATTTTTCCCAACGTTTTCCTTGTGGGGCTTACTCGGATTTCCCAACTCCCTGTGCTAAGCTAAGGTCAACGCGATATAGTAATCTTCCTCAGTATAGAGCCACAGTATAAATACTGTTTTATGTACCGTTTGTGCACTCATTGAAAGGAGGAGATCAGAGTTTTAAGAAGTAAAGAGGTAAGTGTTACATTTCCCTCATACGTTCTCCCTTTGACTCCGAAACGAATATTTATTTTAACCGAATGAATGGATATAATTTGAAAAATGAAAGTATTAATCTTTTTAATTTCACTAATATATATTTGAAAATAAGTAACGATCCGGATTTCATAACATAGTTACATCGTAAATGCATCGATCATAAGATATCTCCTTTCATACCAATTTGGGAGCGACAGTAAGGACGTCTATGTGTCGGGAAAGAGTGGGATGAGGATATATAGGGAAACATAGTAAAGGTACACTGTTGTATGTTCCATAGAAGTTTTAATAACCGACCCAGGTTTCGACAATACACTATGTCATTTTTAAAGGTTTTCATTTTTAAAGGCTTTTTGATGTTTTCTAATGTGCACTATGATTTAATATACAATAACCTCATCCATTTATTCGCAGGTACCGGAAAATTCGTCGTTTAGGACTGCCTGTGCTTGTATTATAAGGTGAATACCTGTGGATACAACTTTTGATTGCTACTTGGAGATTTCTTCTTACCTATTTTGTGCCAAAATATTGTCGTTTTCAGTGTGACATTTTTAAAGGTTTGAAAATGACATAGTGTATAGCCGAAACCTGGGTCGGTTATTACAACGTCTGTGGAACATACAACAGTGTATCTTTTCTATGTTTTCTGTCACCAAGTTCCACCAAATATCGCCGTCCGGCCTTAAGTTGATATATAAGGAGATGTATGCATGATAGGTGCACCTGACGATGCAGTTAGTGGTAAATGAGGGGATGAATCACCTCATTTACCACTAATTTCTGGTGGTTCATACCGTTCATACTCATCATATAATTGTTCTTTTAAGAGCATTCATTAACATATTCATTATTATCATACATTTTTCACTATTATCTATCATCATCAAAAATATTATAATGCCCAATAACATTCGTTGCAGTAGTCTGAGCCACAGCCGTTGGAGGTGGATATGTTGATTGTAAGTTGATGTTATCGACGGTAACTCATTAATTTTTGTAATTAGAACAATTTTGATGCTTTCTAATGTGCACTATGCTTTTATATGCAAAACCTCATCCATTTATTCGTAGGTACCGGAAAATTCGTCGTTTAGGACTGCCTGTGCTTGTATTATAAGGTGAATACCAGTGAATACAACTTTTGATTGCTGCTTGGAGATTTCTTCTTACCTCTTTTGTGCCAAAATATTGTTGTATTCAACGTGACAACTCCCGTTAATCTTCTGCTGATAATCACAGGAGAAAAGGTTGTAATACACAAAGTTTGACAGGGTTGAAAAATATCGGCCAAGAGCTGTAATTATCAGTGTTCTGTTGTGATTGAATTGTAAATAGTGCTATTACGCTATCGATAACTGTCTGGCAGTAATGTAAAAATTGTCAGTGGCGTGTTCCTTTCCGTTGCTCATCGTAAATATGACATTTCACGATCAAGCTTTCAAGATCAAAGCTAACAATGCTGTTAGTTTTTCTTGTATATCAAAGAATAGCAGTGAGTAAAGTCTGCACCTGTGCCACTTGCTTGAGCTAATTTAAGGCTCTAAATCAGGGAATAAATAGCAGTTTTCATCTTAACGAGTTTTTGATGATTGTATTTGCCCATTTCCCACTATATTTTAATGGTGTGAGCTAGTATAACGTTTATGGATTTACTTATATTATTGAAATACGCAGGGACGCCGACTTACGAAAAATATTGGGGGGGGCCCCAACCGGGATCTTGCCCCGGGAAGTTTTTTAAGTAGTGAGTTTTAAGTTTTTTAATCATTTTAGAAGAGTCATATGATCCACATTAGAACCCTGATAACTCGAATATCGATATCTGGACACTCCGGGGAAAATCAACAACCCTGACACATTTTTTCCTCACACCCATAACGAATTTTTGAGGGGGCTCAGGCCCCCTCAGGCCCCATGGAGTCGGCGCCACTGGAAATACGATGTAGCTTGTGTTTGTGTGTGCGTGTTGTCAGCGGAACCGATTCGCGACCTCACACGTGAATTGTATGCAGACTGCTTTGCTGTGAACTGGAGCTCGAGAAACCAAGGAAATTGTGAAATTCTGTCACATTATCATGAAAAAAAAGGTTCATTTCATCAATAAGTGCATGTCTTGTGTTTTTAAACTGTCTCTTGCTTTTCATAGATAACTGCCTGAAAAGGAAAAAATTCCAATGATTTGTGATCCGTGATTCGTTCGGGCAGATATCCTCGGTTGCCTCTACAAAAACATGTCTCGATGCTTGAGTACCAGCATTTTCGGATGTAGGTACACTCCCAACGGGGAAAATTCATGATTGATCGATACAACACTTGTAAGTGATGGAAAAATCGATTCGGATTGAAATCGAAAATCGAGTTTTAATTGTCACAGATCGAGGAACTCCAGGTTGAGGCACGACCTTCGAGTTTCGATTCGAGTCGATTTTCAACCTCGGTCTTCACGTTTCGTTTGATATCAGCAGCGTCACTACTATCCTATGATAACGTCATCCGTCCCGAGTGAAAGACTTTGATCCAAGGCCGGTAAAATTGGAAAGGCACTCCCTCGATCATCAAGAAAGCATCTCAATCGGTTGATCTTTCTGAAAAATATTAGTAAAGCCCAATGGTTCCCAGCAGTGATCACAAAACTTTAATATGCGTGCAATTATGATTTTCTACTACTTAATTATTCAATCATGTATTATGAGTAGATTTTTTGGAATTTTTTTCTGCATCTCAAATGTGTGTTTTTAGTGTTTTTAGAATTAGTAGTAAACATGGTATTGTATGAGATTTACTTAAAAAAAAAAGGATCTTCGATGCTTTCGATTAGTCGATCTTTGGTTCACATTTAGATTTTTTCGCTAAGTCGAGCTTTTCATTTCGATTAAAAATCGATTTCTCGAAAATAAAATTGCCATCATTGACAACACTCTACTGGGTCGAGTGTCGTAATTACCGGGAGAGGTGTCATGAAAACTTTGGAAAGAGGTCGGGACAACTTTCTCCGTCACATGAGTCTCGATGGCCTGTGACAACAATCAAGCAGTGGAAGAGAAGAACTGAGTTAAATAAAATTTGTAGGTGAAACTCTGCTGATTTCGTGGCTTAAACCATATGATGTGTTGCAATATTTTGATTGCCCTAAATCTAAGAGCTTCTTTATTCGCTTTGACAACGACGGCAAAACAATGAATCACCTCCTTATCATGACCGCGAACTCACCTTTGAAAACGACGCAGTAACACCGATTAGGTATTACAGCATTGCCTTATTAATGCTATCGATACACAGGATTAGATTATCTTTGACATGATACAATCGATGGTCTGATGAAAACAATCAGACAGTGTAAAGGCCGTTTTACACGGTACACGGAATTGCGCAATCTGACGTACGTGCGAAGGCGCAATTAAAATTGCGTCGTGTAAAGCGGTGAATTGCTAGAACACATGCGAGAATGCGTGAATGCGATACGGCAAAATAGCCCCTGTTCTAATTTCGTTCATGCATTCGCGCAATTACTCGCCATTTTAGAAATTAATGCAGCTCTAACCTGCGCAATTCCGTGCCCCGTGTAAAACGGCCTAAAGGAAGGTACGGAAAAGGGAGACTATGGTAGAGATAAATGAAGAAGGCGATGAAGGATATATGCGATTTTTCCCATAATCGTACAAAATTATGTCTAAAGACTGCCATAAAAAACCAAAACTGTTAGATCAAAACTAAACTGGGATATTATTTTATGCACCCTTTTACTTATTTTAGTGACAAATGAGTATAGAAAAAAATTATATTCCCCAAATTTTCGAAGAGGTTTTTATTTTATCAACAACCTTTACTAAATAATGTATTATAAAACCTATCGTTAAACAAGTCACAAAAATATAAACATTCCAAAATAGCCTTCCTGAGTTGCTCTTATTTCATAAAACTTTTTACAAAATAAAAAAAACATTTGTACTACCCGAAAAAGCATTGACATTGGACACAGGAAACTGGGGGAATTGATAATAGGAGATTTTTTTCTACCGCTAAAATGGGTATTTTGAGTGTTTTTAGAGTAAAATCGAGACAAATTACATATCAAATACCACGATAGCGGTGAGCAACCGCTGGAAATATTTATGGAATAAACTCGGACCTCTAGTTTGCGTTCGACACAGAATATCTGATCCTACATTTTAGACTTAGTCCCAGCGCTTTAGCACGAATAGTAAGCATTTTATTTTTGTACAAACTGTTATTTTTAAAGAATCGTCAATCTATCGATAAAGCGATCTTCTGGTTTGATTTTGCTAATAAGTCGCGCTTCTCATTTCCATTACAGTTCGATTACTCGAAAAATCGATTTAGACAGACATTTTTCCATCAGTAACTGGGTGGGAAAAATTAACTGGTTATCAAAATATTATTTCAAATAATTTTTTAGCTAGGATATAGTGGATTATTAAGCCACATAAATAATGAATCTCAAACAGAAAGTATTTACGGTACATTTCTTTTGTTCCATCTGTCACTGCATTCGCACAAAAAAACCGTTAATTACAAGTTGATTAAAACTTAAAGGAAAACCTAATTAGTGGCTTTTATCATACAATTCCATGCACTATTTTGATTACCCTGCGTCTTGGAGCTACATCATGCACTTGACGACGACAAAATAAATTATCAGGTCCATATCATGTCCCCGAACTCACCTTTGAAAACGACGCAGTACCGTCGATTAGGAATAAAAGCATTATCTTAATAATTTTATTGAGGCAAACGATTAGATTATCTTTGAAATAATGCACTCTTTGATTGCGAAAGAATCATTTTCGAAGGTATAAATACCTGAGAAATTTGGCTGCGTCTCAGACCACTCTCAAGGTTCGTGGATGGTATTTTGACCACCATTTCTTCTGAAGTTTGAACACCTAACAGGTCAGTAAAAATACCCTTTACTTGGCAATTGGTGGGAATATTAGGGTTGATAATTTCAGAGTATGCGCCTAAACCATTATTCCTCCGTAAAAATATAGGGTAAAGCAGTCAGTCATATTCTATTGTTCTCTTAACACATAATACTTTATTTTCATCTACAAACATATCGTAAATTTCAATCTTTGGAGACAGGGAAACACGTGTAGCCAATACAATGATACACTGAATTGTTGAGGCCTTTACTTTGTAGAATTCCATATTTAATGTTTGGAAGGAAATTTCTTAGCTTTTCTACAAAAACACACACTTTATTGCCGACTAGTTTCGCAAAAGATGATGAAATGATTTTCAAAATTGTAAAATTTTGCTTACACTCAACAAAACTTAGGACCTTTCCCCATAAGTGTGACAATTTTCATGAATATTGCTCCATGCAAAGCTACTAAAATTACAGGTCAAAAATGACACACGACCCTTGGGACAGTCTGTATGATAAAAATTCTTGCTATGGTCCTGTATCCCCAACCGCTTATTTTCCCTCAGCTCCCAATCGTAGCCGGAGCTGCATCCGGGCACAAAACACCGAGATTTACCCATGATATTTCGTAAATATCTTACTGGTGGAGAAATACTAAAAAAAAACACTAAAATCGGTGAAATTCTCGGCTCACAGAGGATGATAACAGCCGATCACTCATAAGTCGCCACTGACAACAAGCCAAATGAAGGGGATGGTAGTGTCGGTCGCGCCACAAGTGGCAAAAGTTGGAGTTTGAATTAATGCGCGGGACCCGTGTTCAAATTTTGACTGCTACCGCCACCTAGTGGGGCCTCCTTAGTAATGTAAAATCTATGGTTTCGACCCTGAGTTGAGCTCCCCAGGTTTAAATCCATTTCGTTTCGTTTTTACATTTCGCTCTCGGGAACGAAACTGTTGAAATGTTTTTTGGTTTTGACTTCCGTTTAGTTCCTATTGCCATCCTTGGTTTGACGTGCCAATAGTAGTTTAGAGAGTTATGCAGTATCTGAACCATCAAAGCGAATAAAATTTTTAATAATAATCTCATGCAAAATATGAAGGTAAGACTATCTTTTCTCTCAACAGGATACACAGTCCGATTGACGACCTAAATGGCTACCTCGAGCTGCACAAGTTCGGGTTTTGCCACGGGGGAGAAGTTTGAAGGCCATGGTTATCGAGACAATAAACATGGTTTCGATTACCAAGTGTCGCAGTTAATTCTTATAGGTTTGCGAGCCTTGAAGAGTGGTACTCACAACTTTGAGCTGGGATCAGATGTCAGAGCCGCGGACAAATGGGACGACATTGTGTACCGCGTACCAAAGGATGACGGAGAAGGGAGGTGAGTCTAATTAAAAACCCTCATCATCATCATCACTGGTCAACAATCCTAGGATTGGTTTGACGCAGCTCTCCACTCAGTTCTCCTATCAGCTAATCTTTTCACACCTACGTATTTCTTCTCTTTCACATCCTTCTTCACTTGTTCCATATATTTTGTTCGAGGTCTTCCTTTTCCGTTCTTGCCTTCCACTTGTCCTTCGACGATTGTCTTCATCAGGCCAACGTGTTTCAAGATGTGGCCTATAAGGTTGTTCCGTCTTCTTGTTAAGGTTTTCATGAGGCTTCTCTTCTCTCCCACTCTTCTTAGGTTTTCCTCGTTACTAACTCGGTCGATCCATTTGATTTTCATCATTCTTCATTAAAAACCCTATGCGATCATAAATCTATTTCCCCTTATACATACAACGGCATGTGTGACACACTCACTCACGTTTATAAATTCCCGACCACTTCCAGAATAGCTGGAGAGGTGAAATTTGGCTCACAGGTGGGGGACCGGAAGTGATCCGGAGGAAAATTCCGAAAACCGGAAGGTGTCTGTCCCCTGCCATAGTTACGACGTTAAAATGGCGGGAATTTCGCGCTTCTTCGGGATGGAATTTTGGATTTTATTTTAATGCTTCCGAAAGCAAGCTTATGAAAGCTAATAAATATGGCCAAGTATGCTTGTGATATATTCAGTAGTTTTTTCGGTGAATTGTTGTGAAAAAGCCGTCCGAATGTACTTTTAACAGAATTTTTTTGTTTTTTTTTCCGCACTTGGTGCTGCCCTCGGCATAGTTTTGGGAGTCCGACGGCGGAAAAAATAGGAAACCACCCTATTGAAGAGGGAAGTACATGAAGGAAAGGGAACTACCTATCGGAATACTTCATGGAAACCTACCTTAATGGGTAGAATCCTAAAGTATTTCATTCCAAATATTTATTTTTCTGGTTTCCGACATCAACCGACTCCTGTCATTAATGCCCAAAATCTTCGACCATGCATGTGCGTTGCCAGGGATATTATGCCAGAGATTCATAGATTCTTTCCATGCTAAAAGTGAACTGCGTTGAGAGTAGGTACTGTTTTACGTAAAAGTCAGGGATTTTAAACGGGAGGTAGGTAAACGTCCAAGGTAAACTATTCCTAAAACTGATAAACTTTTTTTGATGAGTTTTCGAAAAATTTTATCTTGAACGAGAACTTATCTCAGGTTGCGAAAAATTTTCGATACAAATTACATATCAAATACCAGGAGAGCAGTGAGCAACCGCTGTAAATATTTATGGAATAAACTCGAATCTCTAGTTTGCGTTCGACACAGAATTTCTGCACTTACATTTTAGACTTGGTCCCAGCGCTTTAGCACGACGCACAGTGGGCTAGAATCGAAAAAAGCTGGCCAAAACCTCAAAATCGATTTTTTTGAGCTAGGAAGTTGAAACTTCGCATACACATTCTCAAATAAATTGTGCATAACTACCCATATTATTTTGGTCCTGTGTTTTCACTTTAACAATATATGTGAGGTCAAAGTTGAGCAAATTTAGCGAAAAACGACCACCCTCGATTTTTTCTGAAAATGTCCGACTTTATCCTCGTGCAGTGGTTTTATAAATAGTTTTATCGACAAAACTGTTATACCATCTCAATTAACACTTCCTATTCTTTCATTTGAAAGGTTTTTAAAGATTTTGTTTCATCAATAACCATAGATACATAACAAAATGGCGGAGCCTTTTTTCAACCCATTTTTTTTACATAAACGTAGAAAAAAAGTAGACATTGTCACCGGCTTACACTAAGTAACTTATATCATGTCGTTCTTTGAAGCTTCTACATTGTGAATCTAAAGTCAAACCTTGCACCAATTTGCAACCCCGAATTTTAAATAGCTATAATTAGCTTTGCTATTATATACAGAGTTTTCCTTGCGCGTCGAATTTAAATGGGTAGTCAGGACGAGTAGAACCAACGAGATAGCATTACAGAACAAGCAGAAACAATATTTAAAGAACAGGATTTCTCAGCACAAATCACCAATAAACAATAGAATAAAACTATGTACCCTTGAAAACCATAGTATAGACAATGACCATACTTTTGATTTTGATAATGCTGAAATTTTAGATTATGAAAATAATTTAAAAAAGTTATTTAAAGGAATGGTTCATATCTCTAAAAATAAAAATAACTGCGGTGAAAGATCGGAAATTAGCTATCTCAGTAAAATTTATTTTCAAGCGATTTTAATTTGTCCTGGTGAATACTATTGATGAATATTTCTCGGGTTCTTAGCCAGGTTACTTCTTTTATATAAGCCGACGTTTCGAGAGACGACTTGTCTCTCATCTTCAAGGCCGTGTTACTCTATGGAAGTCAAATTTCACACTGAACCGGCACGACCGTTTACGGAGGACAACAAGAAGGCTCAGGTGTCGTCCGATTGGCTGTAGGTTTTTTGAAATTCTTCACGTCCTTCCCTTACGATTTTTATACAGCTGATTACAGGTCTCCATGTATTGCTAAGATGAAAGTCGGTGTCCCGATTGAAATTTTTGGGATTGAGGTGGATCTCTATCGCTTCCTTAATTATGCGGTCCCACCCAGACGGCACAGAATCCTCCGTATCGAATTCGTATGCAGATAGTATCCATTGACGAAAAGCGACGGAGCGGTAGTCAATGGATACTATCTGCATACGAATTAGATACGGAGGATTCTGTGCCGTCTGGGCAGTAACGTTGTGCGTGGCAATGGATTTTTGTATCTCCCCATCTAATAGCATGGTCTTCATTAATGCTGTGTTCCGCCACGGCCTACTTTTCTGGTTGCGCTAATCTGAAAAATCTTCGGTGTTCTTTTTGCCTCGTCTCAATCGTTCTGCCTGTCTCCCCCACATATATTTTACCACATTCACAAGGAATTCCATAAACCCCCGGTGTCTTCAGGTCGATCGGATCTTTCGCCCTCAACAAGCGGTGCCTTAATTTAGGTGGTGGCAGATGGATGGTTTTGATGTTATACCGTCGTAGAATGCGGTGGATCCAGATATGTTTGACACATATGGGATTAAGGCTTTAGACAGCGGTTTTTCAGACGGCTCATCCGGGCTACTCTTTTGTTTTATGTTGAATCTACTGAGGGCCTTAAAAATTTCTTGTTTTCCATAGCCATTCCGTAAAAATGTTTGTTTAAGGTGGTCTAATTCGGCTTAGATGCTTACATTATCTGAATATATAATATAATATCTATATAAAAGAATTAACCTGGCTGTGAACCCGAGAAATATTCATCAAATTTATTTTTATTTAATAAATCCAAACTGATGGTAACCATGATATTTCACTAGCCTAGTTACAATCTGTAAAAAAAGTTTCAATAGGGTATGTCAAAATTGTTGACTTTTATTTTTAATTTATGAGCGAAAGAATTATTTTTGTATTTTATTTATTTTATTATTGCGAAAACCGTTCAGGCCTTTTTATATTAATTTATTGTAACCATTATCCAGAGCCCTGATAAAGATATTAGAAAATATCGAAATGTCGGCCAACTTTTTCACATTTATTAATTTTTGTAACCGATATTCTAAGACTATATTAATTACTAGAATTTCTTACGTTCCATATGTTGAAAGCCGAAGTGTTTTGCTATGACTGATTCTACAGATATGAACCAGTAATCAATAACTCAAGGCTTCTTAATTTTTACAAGTATTAGTTAACATTGATGCGAACAATTCTATCAGCAATTTAAAAAATCTCTAAAATTTGATCATTGGTTCCAGATTAGCCGAAATGAGTTACTTAAAGATAAACGACTTTAACAAACAGCTATTTTAGGTACCACGACTCTTCTAGTCCACATCATCTAGTGATGTTACTTAATCGGCTAGTGAACTAACTAGGTATTTTTTTATTTTCAGATGGGTGACTTTCATACAAGTGAAGCACTTCAGTAACCCCGATAAGAAGATAAGTATGAAAGATTTACTGGAGTCTGATGGTGCTTTTAGCTTGCCGAAATACTTCAAATCATACTTCAACATCAAGAGGAATGGTTCTCCGACTGATCTCCTGACATCTGGTGACATCATCAAAGATTTGATTGTATTGACCAACGCTAACTTTACGGATATCAACGATAACTTTACGCTAACTACGGATAATACACTACATGAAATTTTCGAAACTCTAGGGGAGTATCCCATTGTTTCAAACAATGCTATTGGATTCAAATC
Organism: Ischnura elegans; assembly: GCF_921293095.1. Taxonomy (NCBI): domain Eukaryota; kingdom Metazoa; phylum Arthropoda; class Insecta; order Odonata; family Coenagrionidae; genus Ischnura; species Ischnura elegans. The sequence continues at coordinate 86,128,595 of NC_060252.1, forward strand.
AATGTTCAATGGTAAATTTGAATTGGTACTTTGCCTAAAAAGAGCTATTATTGACATACCATATCAATTTGCACTTTGTGTTAAAAATAAAAGGCAATTCGTGTACAAAGCAAAAGCAGAACATATAACCGAAGGTGAACTACGTCGTAGGTACTGTTTGCAGTTAAAGTCGGAGATTTTATACGGTAGATACGATAAGTTTTCGGAAAAGTTTATCTTGGACGAGAACTTATCCCAGGTCGCAAAGCATTTTCGGGACGAACTCTACGCCATATTTCAAGAAGAGCGCGATAAAAAACCGCAGGAAACTTTTACAGAATACCTGGAAAGGCAAACTATTATGCCACCAAAATTCGGCAATCTTGATAGAGACTGCGAAGCGAATACAAATGATGATTGTGGGGACTCAGCCGTAGTGATTGGCGCGGATAGTGCAGATAGGGACGGTTGCTTAGAGGATGTAGTGCAAGATTTTCTGGCCAAACTGAAGTTTGTTTTGAAACAGGCGGACTATCCGGAAACTGTTGAAATGTCCATGAAGGAGCTGTCCTTGCTGAACGGCTTGGACGAGAACGACCCTATGACACAGATAATTTACAAGTTGCTTCGAGACGAGGTAAATGAATGGATGGGAGCCAAATCGGCGAATTTCTTAACAGCCAATGATCTCGAAATGTTCCTCAGGGATCGTAGGCGTCTTATTAAAAACTCGAATAAAGATTACTTAACTTTGTTTCAATCACGGTTTCCGTTTAACGTTGTTGGTACAGCATTAGTATTCAGTGTGATACCAAGATTAGCATGGCCATTCGGGCGTTACCTGGCCCGATTATGCGCCAAAATGGTACCTCAGGTAATGTCACTCTGTTTGTCATTGTCAGAGTCTCTCGCATGATGAATGTGTGTGTGAATGTGAGGAGTAGATAAGTGTAAATGGTTTTAATTGACGTTAGCCTTATGCCACTGCTTTCGGGACGTCTTCTCAATTCGAGGGGCCGCGAGTCAGAGAAGCGCGCGAACGGTTTGCGGATGACATCTTGCACGATAAACCGATTCAGTTCGTTTCACTTTGTACGCAAGTAGAAATGACTTCCACCCCTTGCAATGAAGCTGCGATGGCGAGGCTTCATGTTCAGAGGAACATGGCCGCACGCTCCAGTCTACTGTTCAGCTGTCTCTCTCGCGCCATCCGTCGTGGTGGTCGTCATTTGTTTCTGGGCATGCTATTTCATAGCCTGCCCGGGAATAGGTGACGACCACGACTCGCCGGGCGGGCCCGCGAAACGCAGTGAGATGGAAGATTTCGAAGTTGTCGTCATTTTCGGCAGAACATTTGAACCTTCACTATTAACGTCTGCGTTGCACGAGTCGAAACTCATATCTCTCAGAGCATCAAATATTTACGAACTGAATCTCGGGATAGTTTGTTCATGTAGGTTTCCCTGGGTTGCAATCGCATTTTCATGTTTCGTCTCTTGAAATTCAGAGGTCGCTGGTGAAAGCAGGGATATCTGGTTAACGTTTGTTTCATTCACGAAGCTTAAAGAGTGGGATTAAAAATTGATCCAAAACAGACTAAATTATGGCGGTAAAGACTTCACGTGTATTTAATCCATTAGCGGGTACAAAAAATCTGAAGGGGGGGGGGGCGCAAAAGTTATCTTGAGTTACCTTTACTTTTAACGTAATAAAAATAATCAAGTCACTGGCAAAATTTAAGAAAGTTTTAATTAAAGTGATTAAGGAAGTGATGGGAATTAAGGCTAGGGGGGGTTTCAGGTGCAACTAATACTGGGGGTCCCTGGCGTATGGTATACCCGTCAAGGTAAGCGGGAGGTGCGGGGGCCCTTCCCCAGAAAATTTTTAAGATAAATAGTTAAAAATGATGAGTTTTACGGCCTTCTGAGGGATATTTTATTAATCCTCAAACTTTTATATAAGTAATATTAATCCACTTAAGTAAAATAGATTTAACATTAAAATTTCTCTGAAATTTGGGGGGGGGGGGTTATCTCCCAAAAACTCCCTGCGCCACTGATATCAGCATACCATTGTTTGGAGGTCAAAGTAATAGACATATTGACCGTCGACTGTCAATGCGGACATCGACAGTTGGCAACTACCGACTTACCATCGACAATATTCGTTAGATTTTTTGATTCTCACTGATTGCGAATCTCACGGCAATGGTCGCGCCGAAGGAGCGATATAGAGGCTGTACTGATTTTGAGTCAAAACTTACTCCAACCAGCCAGTTCACAAAATCATGTTAACCCTTTCTATCTCAGAGCTGTTTCTGGGAGAAATTAAATGTCTCCCAGACTTCTCATTTTAAATATGTGAAAATTTTGTACACAATCATAATAGGGTAGTTTCCTTCATCAAAGAAACCGAAAGGCATTATTTGCGATTTGTTACCCACCATTACTGTATTCATAATATACAAATTATTTCGTTTTAGAAATACCGGTTTAGACGAATGGCAATGGTCCATTTTTATCCTCATTTGAAAAGGGCCAGATTGGCGCCCATGCGATGCCACTCCACGTGACGTCACAGGGACCTAGTTTCTACACGAGAGGATAGGAGTTATACATCGTCTGAGGTTACCAATGCATGCGTGAGGCACAGAGCTCAGGGAAATATGTCTCAATAATCACCTATTAAAACTGGCTAAGGTCAGAAAGTTTTCTTCGTTTGACAAGGTATTAATTAACCTTTTTTAAGCCAAGCGCTACCATCCAGCAAGGTACTCAGCTACCCGCTAGCATCCTGCGTCCTATCAGCGCTCAGAGCCTCGATCAAGGTCACCTCACAAGGCGGGAGGGGGAACCAGAAATACGTCACACGGAGAGATTTCCTTACCCGTCGCGTTTTGGCGCGCTTGAAAATTTTCACTTTTCATTTAATAGTGAAAAATAGATATCGTCATTTAAAAATCTAAAAGCGTTAAATACGTACTCCAGGAGTAATAATCTTCCGATATAGGCAATAAAAAAATAATAGGAAACCACCCTATTATAGTGGCAACTACATGTTTCGCCATTAAAATTTACGGCGCAAAAGAACACGTAATTTAAATCTTTCCTGAATAGAGCTGAAAATGTATATCTTTTTGATGTTACTTAGAAGCAAAATGGGTTATAGTGGGCTAAAATGGCCATGGGTATCGTTGTCAGTGTAATTTGATGTTTGTGTGAAAAAGGATACATAAAACTGATTCATTTTTGTAAAAATTTTGAATGCAATTCAACAACTTGATCTGCTGCTGCGAATTTCAATTAATCATTGTAATTTTTTTCTATTTTCTGTTACATTTTTGAAAATTAAAAACGATATATTTCTAAATAATAACCTGTGATTAGAAGAAAACGATGACATTCGAAAGAATCATTGAAAAGGATATGTTTAAACAGTGTAAAGTTGTTCACCAAATTCCTGAGAGGAATGCGAAGGAAATTAGAAATTATTTTTTCATTTTAATAATTTTTTAAACCAATCTGGTTATTTTCTTTTGATATTTTTTTAGCGATGTATCAGAATTCGCTGCTGCGAATTTCAATTAACCATTGTAATTTTTTCTATTTTCTGTTACATTTTTGAAAATTAAAAACGATATATTTCTAAATAATAACCTGTGATTAGAAGAAGACGAAGACATTCGAAAGAATCATTGAAGAGGATATGTTTAAACAGTGTAAAATTGTTCACCAAATTCCTGAGAGGAATGCGAAGGAAATTGTAACTGTTTTTATTTATTACGTTTGTCCTCCGAAGGTGTATGGAGAAAAACGCCCATTGAATAAGCTTAGTGCTTATTGGGCAAAGCATTAGTTCGTCTCTAGCTGAACTGGGTCAATCGCTCCCACCCAACTTCACAATTTATAACATAAATTGAATAAAGATGTTGGTTTGGATGTCATAGCAAGCACCAGAATTCAGCCAAAAAAATTGTAATTGTATAACGGTTATTCACTAAAAAGGAATTTTTCTCACTGTATCCTTGCTTGATGAGATATATTACCCTTGTGGGAATGTTATCAATTGCAACTGTTGCTTTTATTTTAATTTTATCTACGACTCCTCAACTCAGCAGCGTCCACCAATCATCTACATGAACGAGGTAGCGTGCAAGCCACCACCGTGGTGTATGGCACGGGGTGGTTGCGCACGTGGCGTGCAGCACTCATCCCAGCCAGTATTTACAGGACAATCACATCTTACGGTATAAAAAAGTTACAATTGTGGAATTTTCGTAAAGCGGGCTGCCCCGCAAATGGGGGGGAGGGGCACCCCCCATACGTATCCGCCACTGGTCACAACGCGTGGGTTTATGGCTCTTCTCTTCCCATCTACGTCGCGAATTTTTGCTGTCGATGATAGGAGCAGTGGCGCAGCGAAGGGGGGGGGGGGATAAACCCCCCCCCCAGAGCTCATAGAAATTTTTAAATTTAATCCATTTTACATAATTGGATTGATATTACTAATATATTAGTGTCATCATCATCACTGGTCAACAATCCTAGGATTGGTTTGACGCAGCTCTCCACTCAGTTCTCCTATCAGCTAATCTTTTCACACCTGCGTAATTCTTCTCTTTCACATCTCTCTTTACTTGTTCCATATATTTTGTCCGAGGTCTTCCTTTTCCATTCTTGCCTTCCACTTGCCCTTCGACGATTGTCTTCATCAGGCCATCATGTCTCAAGATGTGGCCTATAAGGTTGCTCCGTCTTCATATTAAGGTTTTCATGAGGCTTCTCTTCTCTCCTACCCTTCCGAGGACTTCCTCGTTACTAACTCGGTCGATCCATTTCATTTTCATCATTCTTCTGTAGCACCACATTTCAAAGGCCTCTATCCTTGCTTCCTCCGCTGCGGTCATTGTCCATGCCTCACTTCCGTATAGGAGCATACTCCAGATGTAGGTTCTTATGAATTGTTTCTTTACTTCCATATTTAAGTTTCCCGCTGTAAGCAGATCTCTCTTTTGGTGGAATGCTCTCTTCGCCTGGGCTATTCTGCTGATAATTTCTTTCTTGCTTCTCCCGTCACTAGTTATCTTGCTTCCCAAATAACAGAATTCATCCACCTCTGTCAGTTTTTGCCTCCCTATTTTAATGTTGGTCTTGACTTCTTCTCTTCTGCTGCATACTAAGATCTTTGTTTTCTTCGTGCTTATTTTCAGTTGATATCTACTCATTACCCTACCCATACTAGCCAGAATATTTTTAAAATCCTTCTCTGTTTCTGCTATAACGGCCATGTCATCGGCAAATCTTAGCATGCTAATTTTTTCTCCATCGATATTCACTCCCAATTCCTTTTCTTTGATTTCATTAATGGCTTTCTCAATGTAAACGTTGAAAATTACGGGTGACAATGTACAGCCTTGTCGCACTCCTTTCTTAATTCTTGCTTCTTCACAGCTGGGCCCTGATTTTATCACGGCTACTTGGTTTTTGTATAAACTTGGACTGAAATTTGGAGGAAAGACCCAATAAGGGTTTTGGATAGTAGGCAGGTAGGGTTACCCTAGTGAAAAATGAAGAAGCAGGAGCAATTTCCACAATTTTACATTTATTAATACCACCGGATTCGCTTTTCAGCATCATCAGGTACAAAAATATCATGTGCGCTACGCTTAAATAGGAAAGGCAGGTGGGGGTGGTTAGACGGGAAGGCGGGGGAAGGGGAAAGGAGGGAGGGTGTATAGTCACGGAGCTTGGGAAAACCGAGGAAGGAGTTGGAGAGGAGTATGACGAAAACACTAATTGTCCTTAATGTCTTCCTCCAAGGGGATGGTGGGAAGGCCCCTGGTACCCTCTCCGCTGGGTTCCAACTCTTCCAGTCGCTCGGTCCGGTCACCTACCCCTGGATGCTTCATGGTATCGGACGTCGAGGAGGATGGGGGTGGGGGCGGCGGGCAAACCGCATCCTGGTGGAAAGAAGGGATGGGAAGGGGAGGATGGAGGGTTAATGGAAGTCAATGGATAGGAGGGGTGAGCTGGTGTAGTATAGAAGTTCGTTGAGGAGGGACCTCTTACTCTTTTTCCATATGATAATTTCTATTTGTTCCAGGGCATCAAGTTTTCTTACTTTGTCGGCTACGTGGAGAATAACCGGATCAAATTCGCAATCATGGCCCGAATTTAACAGATGTTTCGCTAGGGTTACCCTAAGTAGATGCCTTTAAATTGCAGCAAATTTAAAAAGGCAACAATATTATTTATTGGGAACAGGTACAGTCTTTTATAATAATAACATAAATTAGTGACAAGACAGTGCAGTATAAATTATTTCTTGAATGAAGTTCTTCAAAAACCCCTACATAAAAAAGAATGGAAAGAAATATAAAATTAGTTCACTACATTTAAAAATTTTCAGACATAAAAGGAGAACAACTTCTGAAAACACAAGAAAGTTATGCAAAATGGTAGGACTTAATAAGATTTAAGCACCATTAGCTATGACTAAAATAGCCGTAAATAAATACTGTTGAACTGTGAAAATTTTTTTTGGTAATATCAACAAAAAATAAGTTAGGGAAGACAGAAAAATTATTTTATTGATAATTTCATACTTCAAAACTTTTGTAAGAGAGAAGACATAGAAATAATAAGTCCCCTCTACCCTCTCCTCGTCTCTCAGTAATTTCTTACAAGATAAAGTCCCTGAAACAGTTGCAAAGAGTATTTCAATACCGGTTCAAAATTTAAGAAAGATTCCCATGCCGTCAGCAGAAAAATGTATATAGTTAATTTCACTATTAGCATACACCATGGAATGGAGACATGAAAAAAGAAAAGAATTAATTGAAAATGTAATTATCTCAGGTTTTCTATCAGTTACAGTACATTTCCATTGAATATATGATATCCATTTCAATATCATCCAAACCAGTCACCTATTCCACAGCACTTGTTTCTTTAGTCAGGAAGATGACCTAGCACTCCCCACTGGCAATGAACCTATGCTTCTTTATCCCCTTTCCCTCTTATCAATCATCCTTTCCCGAATCATCAGCGGTGTCCGCATGTGGATCTCACAGCTTGCAGTGTACTACTCCACTTCCCCTCCCATTCCTTCTGGCCCCTGACTTGACGCTGCTACCCACTCCCCCTTAACCTCCCCACCCTACCACCCAATCCATGACGCTGTCAACCATTCCCCTAACTTCCCCTCCTTCCTCTTGACTACTATGTAAATGGATACAACTCTATCAAATGTGCCTGATGATGATACTAAGTATTCGAAACCGGTTGCAGTAATTATTAAATTGTGGAACCTGCCATTGTCTTTCCTCTTTTGTTCCATCATACTCGAGAAGGATCGGAAATTTGAAAAAAGATTATGTCCGAACACGACGAATTTCTGACTGTATTTATAGAAGTTAGGCGCATAAATTAGAAGCCCGTAGCTTTCAGTACCTTTACGTTTAGAATCATTCCTAAAGTTGAAATTCGAATGTGATGGAAGACGATATGTATTTGGTAGCATTTTTCCAGTCCTTGGGTGACAAATGAACCGTGGCTCTGGGATGAATTATGCGTCGCTGAACATGTTTTCGGTAGCAGTAGTTAATAAAGTATGAAGCAAGTGACACTAGATTGTTAATTATTTGTAAGGGGAAGAGTGCCGGATAGATTAAAGGTAGATCACCCAAGCAAATGCTAACTTATAATAATAAATTTATTGGGTCAATTGGAAACTTTTTCTCGCTTAGTTTAATAATGCTGCTAAAGTTTCTTTAAGAATGACGAAATTTGAGATAGTATGAGACCAAAGAAGACGTAACTCTGACATTATTTAGCTTTATTCAGCGTGTTGCTAATGGTTAATAACTCATGGTTTATCCAATATAATTCAATGCATAGGTAATTTGATGTGTTTCTGGATTCGTACCAAGTAAATAAATAAAATGCCGCATCCGTCTTTAATTGAGGTAGTAACAAATATGCGGTAAATACATAATACATAGACAATAAACATGGCGAAAGAATTATGTGGATCAGCAGCTGCAACAAATACTCTTTTTTCCTTTCCCTCGAAGACTATCTATATTCGAGCGCTCAAATTCAACAGTTTGGTTGATCAGATAGATAAGGTGATGATACGGAGAAATAATAGCAGACAAACAAGTGGTCAGCCTTTAATCAAAGAAGATACGGACCGGCTTTTCAGATAAAAATTTGATTGGCGATTCGTCGATCTGGCTTCGCAAGCGTAGAATTTTTCCCGAGTTCTTTGAATTAGCAGACCTGAAAGCCATATAGTTGGACGCTTAACTGGTTCTCAAACAGGTGCGTGATATCCATTTTAAGTGGGTACATGAAAATAACGGATAAGTGATCTTTTACCTTAGCCGTTTGTGATTAGGATAATGGTAGAGCTAGATTATTTGCAACTTGATCATATGAACGGTGCATTAAGCTGGTTACCTGCTAGTTTGTGAAGGAATTGGTGCATTAAATGGTTGGCAGCGGTCGATCATTCTTACGTTTACTTGACGTAATTCACGTCATAGGGAAATACCTAATATTCACTTTTTCTACACCGACAGTTTATTAACGACTGTAGTTTGGACTCTTACGTCATTATCAAGGACCTTGATAATGAAATTGAGCGACGGCAGAATTACGGCGGACACGTAAAACTCACCGCACAGTGGTCGAAAATGCCATACAGTCGGAAAAAATATCCCGAGGCAGAAATTTTTGGGTTTTTGCAATAGAAATCGTTTTTTTTTTTTTTTTTTTTTTAGGTTTTTGACACTCGTTGAACTCGATTATGACTTCATATTGCGCCAGTGGCTTTATTTAATTGCCATTTTTGACCCATAGTTATAGAAAATGAATCACTGGACGCCAAATTCCTTTGTAAACATGTTATAAAGATCGCTTAATACAAGTATTGCCTCAAAATAGGCCACTGGGGAGAGCATTTAGTTTTCGACTCGCATATTTTCAAAGAACTCCCGGGAGGCATATGATTTAATGGCGTTTTGCAATGGGAATGTCATTGCGCAGGTTAGCAGTGAAAAACATGTTGAAATCAGTGGCGGAAGCAGATGGGGGGCGAAGAAGGCGCCCCCCCCCCTTGTGGGGCCGCCCGTACTGCCAAACATTGCAGAACCGCAATTTAAACTTTATTGTATCATAAGATGACATTGTCTTGTATTTTTACATAATCATTTTAATTAAAACCTTCTTAAACTTTGAATGTGACTTAATTATTTTTATTACGATAAAAGTAAAGGTAACTCAAGGTATCTTTTGCGCCTCACCCCTTGAGTTTTTTCTGTATACGCTACTGGTTGAAATTGCGAGAATGCGAGCTTGGAATTAGAGCAGAGAGGCTATTTTGCCGTCTGTCATACACGCATTCTCGCATGCGTTCGAGCAATTCACCGCTTTGCACGATTTACTTATGATTGAGCCTTCGTGTACATACGTCAGATTGCGCAATGAAGTGCCCCGTGTATAACGGCTTTTAGAAATGGTCCCTCGGATCGATGTTCCATACTCTATTACGATTGCGTCACACATTGAAAATATTCGAGACGAAAGCATCTACAATCTCAGCTGCAAAACACTTAAATCCTTGCCGCCATCACATGACGAAATCCGTGCGTCCGTCGCCAGTCGGCTGACTGTCCAAGTGCGTTCTGGGCTATTTTTGCGATCATCATTCATTATATGTATTGTGTGTGTAATGTACAGTGGCGGATATATATGTGGGGCGCGCCCCCCCTTGCGGAGCCGCCGCCATTGCCTAACATTGTAGAACCACAATAGGGTAGTTTCCTTCATCAAAGAAAACCAAAGGCATTGATTGCGATTCGTTACCCACCATTAGTGTATTCATAATATGCAAGTTATTTGGTTTTACAAATTCCAGTGTAGACGAATGGCAATGGTCAATTTTATCCTCATTTGAAAAAGGCCAGATTGGCGCCCATGCGATGCCACTCCCGGTGACGTCACAGGGACCTAGTTTCTATACGAGTGGATAGGAGTTATACATCGTCTGAGATTACCAATGCATACATGAGGCACAGATCTCAGGGAAACATGTCTTAATAATCAACTATTAAAACTGCCAATGGTCGGTAAGTTTCCTTCGTTTGATAGGGTATTAGGTATAATCCTTATTTAAGCCAAGCGCTACCCGCTAGCAGGATACTCTGCTACCTGCCTGCATCGCAGCAAAGCACATACCCTCGCCCCAAGGTCACCTCACACGGCGAAAGCGGGAACCAGAATGACGTCACGCGGAGTTTTCCCATCATTCATACTTAGCCGTCGCGTTTTCGCGCGCTTGAAATTTTTCAATTTGCATTTAGTCGCGAAAAATAGATATCGTCATTTAAAAATCTAAAAGCGCGAAAAGCGTACTCCAGGAGTAATAATATTTCAATTCAGGCAAAAAAAAATAATAGGAAACCACCCTATTGTAACTTTTTTGTACCATAAGATGGCATTGCCTTGTGTAAGTGTATAATCAGTTTAAATAAAACATGCTTAAAATTTGCATGCGACTCATTTTTCATTAAGGTAAAATTAAAGGCAACTCAAGATATATTTTGCGCCCCCTCCTTGAGTTTTTTCTGTATCCGCTATTGGTAATGTATTAATCAGGGAAGTCACGCCGCGGCAAATCACACATCGGAAAATTTGGAACTAGCATTGCGGCACACTCTGCTTAATTTCTTGAACGAAAGTTTAATATCAGGCGTGTTCATTTCCATCTTCTGGCAGGCGCGTAGCCAGAAATTAGCTTAGGCGGAAAATTTGGTGGTATGAGGGTTGCCTACACTGATATTTTATAGTCAACTTGCACGCATCAGAAAAAAAATACAGTTCATTGAATCACCTGTATATTTAGTTTGCATAATGGCGAGAGTTGTACCTGCCATTGGCGCAGCGAGGGGAGGGGGGGGTTTTGGGGGATAAATCCCCCCCTTCAGCGCAGAGAAATTTTTAAGTTTAATCCATTGTACTTCATTGGAGATTGATATTACTAATAGAATAGTGTAAGGATTAATACAATATCCCTCAAAAAGCCGTAAAACTCACCATTTAGAACCATGTATCTTAAAATTCCGCAATTTATTAATCTCGCACCTACCGCTTATCCTGGTGGGTATTCCATACCTCCACACATCCCGGTATTAGTGGCACCCTTCGACCATATAAGCTAAGAAGCTTATATGGTCTAAAGTTGCACCTAAACCCCTCCCAGCCTTAATTCCAAGCTGCGCCCCTGGAATGCACAAGCACAATTTTCCTGCAATTGCTGGTACACGTGTACTCACACATTCTGTGCAGCTGAAGTGTCAACTAAGGTGCTAAAATGGTTTTAAAAAAACTTAAAAATAGTGAATTTTTAAGTTTTTTAAAACCATTTTAGAAGAGTCATATGAACAACATTTGAATCTCAAAAACTCCATTCTCAATAACTCGACAAGCCTGACACATTTTTTGGCTTTTAAAAAAGAAACAAAACATGAAGATGCACTGTATGTTTTCGCAAAAAGCTAATTTAATGTATGGTAATAATTATGCTGAAGGACAGAGCAGAGCATTTGTAGCTCTGATAAGACTGAAATTATATGTAAATAAATCCTAACTACCATTAAAATTTATTATAAATTAAAATAAAAAAATTGCTATAGTAGATTCAAATTATTTAATTGTCTTTAATTATTGGGGCTCCACCCCCAAACGAATTTTTGTGGGGGCTCGGGCCCCATCAGGCCCCATGGAGTCGGCGCCATAACAAAGTCATCAAAACAAGTGACACATTAAATGCCATTCATCACAGATAGCACCTTTTGGTGCCTGTGTTACTTGAAAGGAAAGAACCTCTTGAGTCTATGAATGAGTTCTATATGAGCAATCACTTTCCTCAATAGCATGACCATTTGCCCACCATGAGTCTTCTGAAAGTAAAATGCTTTGGTTGAAATGCTACCATTCTATTTCCCTGCAGTGGAATCTTGAAGAAGTTTTGGTCACTACCCAAAGCACAAAATGGAGAGATTGGAAGGCAAGATTGCAGTGGTTACAGGTGCAAGCGCCGGCATTGGCGCCTCAATAGCGACTGCATTGGTGGAACATGGGATGACCGTCATTGGCTTGGCCAGGAGAAGTGAAGCGGTGGAGGTGAGCTCTTTCAGTGGTGCAGCAATGGTTTGGGGGAATAAACTCCATCCCCCAGAACTCAGAGAAATTTTAAAATTTTATATTTAATTTTACTTAATTGGATAAATATTACTAATAGAATAGTGTAAAGATTGATAAAATATCCCTCAAAAAGCCCGTAAAACTCAAAACTTTGAACCATTTATCTTAAAAAATTTCTGGGGAGGGAACCCTCATCTCCCTTATCAATACCCTCCAGTATAAGTTGCTCCTAAAAACCCCCTAGCCTTAATTCCTAGCTGCATGCCTGAGCTCTTTGACAAATTGATAAATTATAGGCACGAATACGATGAATAAAATATTTATTATCCTACATGGCTACATGTTCCCTCCTATATGCCATTCCTGATGCTTTTGAGTCACTGTCACCAGTGGCGCAGTGAGAGGGGGTTTTGGGGGATAAACCCCCCCCCCCCAGAGCTCAGAGAAATTTTTCAGTTTAATCCATTTTACTCAATTGGATTGATATTACTAACAGAATAGTGTAAGGATTAATGAAATGTCCCTCAGAAAGCCGTAAAACTCACCATTTATCTTAAAATTCCGTAATTTATTAATCTCGCACCTACTGCTTATCCTGGTGGGTATTCCATACCCCCACACACCCCGGTATTAGTTGCACCTTAACCCCCCAGCCTTAATTCCTAGCTGCGCCCCTGACTGTCACTATCAGCTGATTGGTCCAGTGCCCCTCATCCTCTTTGTAACTCTCCTTGCAAGAGCCTAGGGAGAAACGTCACATGGAAACAATGGTTAAATGTGAATTTCTAGCAAAAAATTGCAGCCACATCAACAGGCCCATTTTACTCATGTGCATATTATGCTCTTTTGTAAATTTTGTATTGAAATAAATGATTAAAATGGACCATCCCAGTGTAAATTTGGTCTCTTGTAAGGAGAAAAAATTTACATTGCTTCAAATGGAAGTGGGAGCATTGAGATCAACTGGATAGAACATTTGGTTATTTTATTTTATTTTATTTTATTTTTTTAAATTTTATTTTATTAGCAAACCACCGGATACAGCTCTTATTGGCCATTTTACACCGGGGTGTTCAACAAATGTAACTAGTAAACGTACACAGACAACCATGCCCTGGACCGGGGAAACCTACCCAGGCGGGACTCGAACCCGCGACCTCTCGTTTGGCAGGCGAGAACGTTACCCCGCCGCCACCGAGGCCGGCGGAGGTTATCGAATTAAGGGGCCCAGGTTCAAACCAAACCATTGTTCTAACCTATAGGGAATTCTCCAACAAATTCTTCACAATGGGAGATGGTCAAGGATAAAAAACTGGTCCCCCTACCCTGAATTAGTGAGAAACGCTTAGATAACTTTGGCTTACTATTAGTCAGGGATGAGTTATACACTAACCCACCAGTGCCAACCAATAGAAATTGCAAATAAGAAACTTTGAACAGATAAGTTAAATAAAATGATGTTTATGCAGGAGAAATTTCTATTAGTAAGTAATGATTTCATGCTTATATAAAATATGTATTTTCACATTTCATCGTACATTAACATCAACAAACAACAACAAAAAGGAGTTGAGCAAAAGCCTGGTTGGGAAAAAGGGCAAACTACATGCCTTCAAGGCTGACATAAGCAAGGCTAATGATGTGGTGGAGGCATTTCAATGGATTCAGAAGACATTTGGCCCACCACAAGTCCTCATCAATAATGCTGGATATGCCCCATTTTCGTCCCTTTCCAACCGTGAGTACTACTGACCAAACTTGGGTATAAATATTTTAGCATTCAGAATTAGAATTGAATGATAAAAACTTCTGCACTTTTTACTTAACTGTAGTTGATTGAATCTTGATTGCTTACCATAAGATTGACTTGGGATGTAATTTCTTTTACTTAAATGTGGGCTATCAACCCCATTTTCTGCATGAAAAACTCTTTAAACTACTCTTCTAATCAATATAATGAATGATTTATCTGTAAGCTTACTTGTAACTTTTGTGACTAATCAGGCAGCAAGAAATGATTTTAGGAGGAGTCATGCACTTTGCCTAACATCTATGATGATTGGATATACAAATTTCTGACCTTAGAAAGCTGATATGTGCTTGGTTATTTCATGTGGTCATGGGTTACCATCACCATTTATGTATGTACTATGTTAGAAATGCCACTTTCAAACAATGATTTTCCTATTTCTCATACATTCCTGATGAATTCAAACATCATTTAAAATTAATATTCCTACAGAGTGCCGTGAGAACAATTTTGCGAGAGTGGAATTATGGTTGAAGACCATGAGCTTCTGAGAACTAAGAAAGCTTGGTATCGAGGAGATTTGTGCATTAATCCTGTCTGACAAATGTCTGTTGTTTCATCCCTTTCCACAGAATTAACTTCTCTTGGCAATTTAATGTCATTCATGCCACATTATGTGGGCTGAAGTGAAATTATTAAAAATTTTCACTAATATTTGCTATCATTACTTTTTCTCCAAATGCCATAAAATTCATCCTTGAGACAGTCCAGAGGGATGATTATGAAAAGATCCAGTTGTGCTTTGATACCAATGTGATGGGTGTCATCATGTGCACCAATGAGGCTATTAAACTTATGAAAGAAGGTGGAATCCATGATGGGCACATTGTCAACATCAACAGGTGGGCACACATAATTTTACTCATTCTTAATACATACATATATTATTTCCAAAATAAACTGAGATTTGTTAATTTTCCTTGATAGATACATCTTTGTCAATGAGGAATAACAACTTACATATTATCACCAGTCAATGGGGTAGCCAGGAATTTCATTTGGGGAGGGGGGGGGAAGGGTAAGAGGGGGGTCCAAAACCAGGTGGAGAAGTTTTTGAAAAATAGGGTACTTAAGTAGAGGGTTTTAAACTAATTTTAACACTTCCATTAATCAAAAAACTTAATTTTTCAAAGAAATATTTTGTGAATTCATGATTTTTCAATAAAAAGTTTTCTTGTAAGAAGAAAGTATGTAATTGTGATTTTATATTTTGTGGGTTCCGGACCCCACCGGGCCTTCCCCCTCGCTACACCACGGTCACTAGTGGCACATACAAATTCTCATTTTGGGGGAACTCAGGACCTCTCTCTTACATTCAACATTGAGGGTACTATAAAGAGGGATTTAGTGAATTAACGAGAAACCAGCAGAAGCCATACATTGATCAACCCCGTTCCTTGAGTTTCCTGTAAGCATGCATGTTCAATAAATCATCAATATTGCTCCAATTTTAGACTGCCAAAGAATTCAAAAGGCACAGTTGAGTTTTTCAGGCATATTTATCATGTCTCTGGGTATTTACACTACACTCAAGACATAACAACTTGATGGATGTGTTAAAATGGTATGTCTCCGGACATCACTTGCCATTGGTAATGAGAATAGCTAACACTTTCCCAAGAAAGCTATATGGTATTCCAGGGACGCAGCTAGGGCTAGAGGGGTTTCAGGCGCAACTAATACTGGGGTGCCTGGGGGTGTGGTATACCCACCAGGGTAAGCGGGAGGTGCAGGGGCCCTCCGCCAGAAAAACATTTAAGATAAATGGTTCAAAATGTTGAGTTTTACGGCCTTCTGATGGATATTTTGGTCATACTCACACTATTCTATAAGCAATATTAATCCAATTAAGTAAAATAGATTTAACTTAAAAATTTCTCTGAGCTCTGGGGGGGGTTTTATCCCCCAAAACCCCCCCTTGCTGCGCCACTGTGGTATTCTCTCACGAGAGGACTAACATTATCAGCCCCAAAGTAGAGGGCAACCTTGATAAAGAGAAGTAATCTTGCTTGTCAGGATTATTTTGAAATAATTCTCAATTTCAGCTGGTTGATTTCTACTCTTTGGATAAGCCTCAATCACTCAATCCCCAATGAAGATGTCCCCACGTGGGTTGCAACAATTTATTCTCTCTCAGTACAGATGCACACACAAAAATTATTAGAGAAATTAATGATTTTTATAGAATCTTTACTCTAATAAAGTATCATATATCATAATTCATCTTTTAAGAGCTTGCCTATACGGCTTCTTTCCTCCGGGTGAGGGTATGGGCATTTGACATGAGAAGTTCATACATATATTTCAAGAAATTCTCAATTTAGAACAGATATCTTTCATAGAAGCATGGAGAACACCAATTACAAACCTCAGTATAATTCCAATTGGTCAGAAATGATAAAATCAGAGAGATATTTTGTGGAACACAAAGGCATAAGAATAGCTTTTTCCCCTGTAAAATAAATCATGGTCGAACTCATGCTGCCAAATCTCTCGTGACGTGCACCATCAATTTTTAGTGTGTTTGTACAAGTTAAAAGCTTATGTTCTAACATCTCCCACCATACTGCAGCCAGTGGAGTAGTATGTAGATGTAGATGAACACATATTTAATGGAGAGCTATAGTTTACCTCCAAAAGCAACCTAATACTATGCATGTAATAAACTATCTCCCCACTCTTAGGCAACACCCATAACCTGAGTGGCTGGACCAATTTGCTCGTAAAATTTTTTTTATACGATATACCTAATTAAAAATATGTAATACAGCCTGAGAAGAATAAGTCATCGGAATTTTAAACTATGTATAATAATGCAGAAATATTTTTGTGCACTTACCTTTGTTTCAAAATGCCTTTACAGTGTAGTTGGCCATTACGTGACTAATAACACTGGATTCTTCGCCTACAATGCCTCGAAGAATGCACTCAGGGTCATCACTGAAGGACTTCGTCGTGAACTGGCGGAAGCCAAGTCAAAGATAAGAGTATCAGTAAGTACCATTCAAAAACTTTAGAACCTTTTATACATGGAGTCAAAGCAGGCCTGGAACTAGGGCTTGGCCAAGGAGGCATATGTGCCCTTGAGCAGCAGATTTCAGGGGGCAGCAAAATTTGCAAAATTTATTTAAAAGTTTAAATTTTAATTAAATTTTTAATGTAAGCTAAAAATTTTCTAATCAAATTATTTAACTATACTTATTATTTATTTTACAATAATGTTAATAAAATTTCTTAATTGCAAACATACAGTGAGTAATTTCAACTACAGCATCTAAAAAAAAATAGCTCACAGATGTAATATATTTTGTGTGTGGGATGAGAGTGGGGGGGAATCAGTGGCAGGGAGTGGCAAACTGATTTTTGCTGCCCAGCAAAACTCCTTGTAACTCCGGCCCTGAGTCAAAGGAACCAAAATTTCTTAACTTTGTAAATCAGAGGGTTTGTAAAAGGAATGTTGTCTTAACCCGCCAGCACCCAAAGTATTTTTCAAATCACACATCGTTCATTTTTATAAAATATGATACATATGAGCTCAACACAATGGACACAATCGGGGCGCAGCTAGGAATTAAGGCTGGGGGGGGGGTTTCAGGCGCAACTAATACTGGGGGGCTTGGGGTATTGCATACCCGCCAGGGTAAGTGGGAGGTGCAGGGGCCCTCCGCCGGAAAAAATTTAAGATAAATGGTGATTTTTACGGCCTTCCGCGGGATATTTGATTAATCCTCACACTATTCTATAAGCATATTAATCCAATTAAGTAAAATAGATTTAACTTAAACATTTCTTCGAGGTCTGGGGGGGGTTTTATCCCCCAAAATGCTGCGCCACTGGACTGAATAATAGAGGAAACCTTCTCCTACGTATTGTAACGGCAGCGCTAATTATCATTTAAGAGTAGCACTTGTCACAATTCCTACCCTTTCCTTTTTGTTACTATTTGAGTGTATTCGGTATAAATGTAATTGTTTCGTGTGTGCGTGTGAATAGCATTTTTTTTTAAATACCGCGCAAACAAGGTGAATCGCGACCCGACAGAGCGCGCTAGTGGAACCACTGCCCTCCCCTCCCTTCCCCTCTCACGAGACAGTCAGTGATGGGACACTCAACATCGGAGAGAGACAGCCAGTCTTTGAACCACTCAACATCGGAGAGAGACAGCCAGTCTTTGAACCACTCAACATCGGAGAGAGACGGTGGAGAGGAGTCGGTCGAAGAGTCATTGAACCACTCAACATCGGAGATAGACGGTGGAGAGGACGGTCGAGATTGATCGAGCCACCAACGTTGGAGAGAGGCGGTGGAGCATTGGAGCCACAGGCTACTGGAGATAGAGAGGAAGCACCTTGGCAACTCCTCAGTCGTCGGCTTGGAAAATGCAACGAGGAACCATCACGAGCGCATGAGAAGTCTACTCGGCCACGTCATCACCTCGTGTTCCCGAATAAGGTGCAGTAATCAACCGTGTCCCCACCACTGTCCCCGGTCGAAGCAGCGTCGAGAACGTTTCTCCCTCCTATCCCTCTCTTTTCCCATTGCAAGAAAGCGCTGGAACGATTAGTGAATCTTCAATCTCAAAAGTGCAGCAGAGGACTTTTTAAACCTTGCGAAAAGATTTAAATGCAGTTCATTTCAAGTTTACTTTTATGTTATCAAGCTGATTTTTGGTTTCTTTGTATTTTGTATTTGATCCTTGACAATCCGGCCCTACTAACATTTTTTTTTTCAAGTGCTACTCCCCATATTTTTGTATGTTAAATTTAATTATTGCGATCTTTGTCAATAAATGCATTTCTTGTGTTCGCAACCCAGGAATACGTGTGGTCTTTCACCCTCAACCTCCCCTTCCAATTATCCCGTACGTTTCGCATCCTCAAAATTACTCGTTTTTTACGTCGCCCCCGCTCTGAGGTGTTTCTTGCTCTATTTTATAACGGACGCAAACCCGTTCGTCACAGTATGTGCACCATAATGCACGCTAAAATTCATATATTATATGCATTGCAGGAGTATTGGCTCCGCACTGCACTGGGTGCCATATGACACCCGTGGGCGTTGACAGGTTAATGTGCATGTCACCTGGGAGGCATACTGAAAAATACCCTGAAAAATATCACTCCAATCACTATTCTATGGCTGGTAATTGAGTAAAAACTGGGACCTAAGTTGAGCATACACAATGTGTCCGGTGTGGAGTGATAAATATTAGAAGGTCAAAATGTGCACATCCATGATTGAATATTTAACCACCGATATGAGAACTCACAATAAAGCTGATACAAATAGTTAGACCACAATGATGACCATCAGACATTAATTTATCTCATCATCTGATAATCAACGTTGGACAACACTCCACCAAAACCAAAGCCCATGACGTGTGGCAAAAATAAAATGTTAAAGCTATTTTTTATCGTATTAGGAGATTATTTGGCAGCTGCATGTGAGCTTATTTTTTCTGAATAATGAACTTCAAGGCTTTCTTAAAGAAGATGATCAAATAGTCAGTGCTAATCTCTATTTGTTAAGATTAAATTGTTATTAAGCTGCAAAATAGTTAATAAACACATAATAAAACAAAATATAAACAGACCGCTTGCATAGCAAAGTATGTGTATATGGGTGTTCCCAGCAGGGAACACACATGAAGAAAAAGAAAATTTAGTAAAGCCCCCCCTAGAAGAAAAAGTATATTTAGTAAAAAGCAATATTTTTTAAACCCTAGAAAATTGATATTAGTGTAAAACATGTAATTAAAGTAAAAATATTTTTTTCGATGCAAATAATTTTAAAAACTAATAAATCGCTGTTGTAATTGCCGAGAAAAAATTGTTTTCCTCAAGCTTTTCTGTGTTGCAACTTGAACGACCACGGCTTGCCCCCCTCTAGTTTTGATCCTGGGTACGCCCTTGTATGTATAGGAAACTTCTTAAATGTTATGCATAGAAAATACAATTAACCTTTTAATGTTGAACCCTTTCAGAGCATCAGCCCTGGTTTTGTGACATCAGAGATGGGGATTAAAAGTGGAATTCCAAACCTAAATGAACTGATAGCAAAGCACCCCTTTCTTGACCCAAAAAATGTTGCCAGCAGTGTTATTCACGCCTTAAGTGCTCCTCCAAATGTTCAGGTAAAATTAATATGTACATGCATACTTATGTGGAAAAACTTCAACATATGAATAGAAAATGTTCAAGTGATCAAGGAAACAAGAGTAAATTGCAATCACTTAACAACTCTAGCTGAAACTAACAATCTAGTAGCCAAATGGACAATCATAACCTCTTATTTAAATTAGATTCCATATTTTAACCTTATAATAAGTTTTATTCATATTCCTTGGCTAAAAAAATTATGGTTAAAAACTGTTTATTGTACCACAATACTAATGTTTTCAGCACATTTGGGCACAGTTTTTAACTGTTGACAGAGTCTACACAGATTGTACCACACTGTCACTGACAAAAAACTATATATATTTGTGAAAATGCGGTACAAACGGTATACATTCAATAAACACCAGTTTTATGTGTACAATATAGTAGTGCAAGCAGTGTACATTAGGCCGGCCCTTATTTTTCAGAAATGCCAAAAGTTATGTTTTCCCAGTCTCAAAATGATTCAAATGAGGTTTATATTCACGTGTTAAAATTTGGTTACTTTAAAATAACGGCAACCCGTGCCCCAAGGGCCCCAAGTACTGAGGACCCTAAATTGAGTTTTTTGGGGCCGAAAAAGTGCTATCCTTATGTAAAACGTAAAAGTAAAGTACATTAGGGCCGATTTTCTGTTTGTTTTGACCTATCTCTAAGCGTTTACGAGATATCGTCCGTCGTAATGCAATCCATCCCCCAGGGCGCCACCTCGCACCGCAGCGCCGCTGAAGTACGGCCCTTACCACTTACTACAGACTTTCCCTCCACTCCCTCCCCTCCCTCGGCAAACACTTTGCTCATGATGACAAGATCTAGCATCTGAAGAAATAAGCTTACGTTAGAAAGAATTTAATTGCCATGACAATATTTCTAATCCAAGTGATCAATTTATTTTCACTCTGTCCATGAATTTCAGTATATATAAACCAAAATAAAATTCATTTTTAGTGTATTTCAAATATTTCACTGACTCACAATATTTGGCAATTAAAGTGTCTTTGCGCACGTTAGGGGTTGTGCTACCATGGAAAATCACACTTAGTAATTAATTTTGAAAGCTCTCTTTCGTTTATGTGACTGATTTAAAATCTTGAATTAGTTTCACCCCTCTCTCTGCACAATAATTTACCACTAGAGGACCCCGAATAATTTGTAAATCGTTCTAGGATGTTCATCCCATTCTCACATGGGCACATCAAAGAATGCAGTGCATATTTACAATGGATTAAATAGTTTTCTCGAATTGGTAGTGACAAAATTTGATATAGATACCTTAGTCAAGTTTTTTAATGTTTACAGAATGCCACAAGTGGTCTGAAAACCTCTTTTGTACTGCTTTCGCTATGTCCAGGTTAACACTTTCGTAATTAGCGAGTCCTTTTAGGAACTGCGGGTCACTGTTGGGAGCAGATGCACCACAAGGAGAACCACATCTTTTTCTTTCTTCTTGAATATATTAAAATCTGTTCCACCAATGTTGATGCTTAGTTTTCCGCGGCGTTGTCTAGTTGATGTCTCCATGTTTCTGGGTTTCACCGCGTGGAAATCCACGCGGTGAAACCCAGAAACATGGAGACATCATCTGTTCCACCAATAACTGCATTTCGTGCTCCTCTTTTAATGCGTAAGAGATTTACTTCTTCAGCCGAAGCACATTTATCCGTGAGATTAACTGCACTTTCCTCCTCGCACGTCAAAAATTCAATGGTAACTCTCCTTGCAATGTCAAACAAATCATCAAGTTTCGCTACGAAATATTCTCTTCTCTTCATCTCCACTGTAGTTCCCGCTCTCTCTCTATGTCGTCGCTCGTTCATCCATTCTTTGCGTAATTTTTCAATCGCCTTATTTTCCGTAAAATCAGGAATTCTCGCTTTGTACCATGGATGAAACGCGTTTCTTACGGTTTTCATGCTCTAAGTCTCATACATTTCCAAGCCATTAGGAAAAGAAACACACAGTACTATTCTCACTGTAGGTAACATTGAGCCAAGTATTTATTCACCTACTTTTCCAACCAGTTCAATGCCTGGATTTAGTCTTGATTTCATGCCTTTCCTTGTTGGCCTATTCTTAAAATGAACGTCACGTGTATTCATGATAAACTATGTAGTTATTTCACCACTTTTCTCCTTAAATCCTAAAAAAAACTCGTCACTTCCTATCCTTTGCACACTAAACACACGAATTAACTATTTCTCCACATTGATCCGTGAACTGACTGTCTAATATCTTCTTTCTTGAATATTTCTATCTACTATTGGAGCCCTGGAAGCCCTGCTCATTTCCTTCATTCCTGTATAATTCTCCGACACAACTGTATCACATTCTTATAATATATTGTACACAAAGAGCACTTTGGAACAAAGCATGGTGGAATGGTTCGCGGCCGTATGGTGGCAACAAATTAAGGTTTAAGGGCTTGGTACCCAGTACATACGACGGTGTTGAAGGGTTAAAATTGACATTGTAGGCTTTAACAACATTAATGATGACAGAAGAGGAACAGCCTGTTCAATTCTGTGCCGCTAGCATGTAAATCTTGTCATCAGGAGCAAAGTCTTTGCCGAAGGAGGGGAGGGGGTGGAGGGAAAGTCTGTAGTAAGTGGTAAGGGCCGTACTTCAGCGGCGCCGCGGTGCGAGGTGGTGCCCTGGGGGATGGATTGCATTACGACGGACGATATCTCGTAAACGCTTAGAGATAGGTCAAAACAAACAGAAAATCGGCCCTAATGGACTTTACTTTTACGTTTTACATAAGGATAGCACTTTTTTGGCCCCAAAAAACTCAATTTAGGGTCCTCAGTACTTAGGGCCCTTGGGGCACGGGTTGCCGTTATTTTAAAGTAACCAAATTTTAACACGTGAATATAAACCTTATTTGAATCATTTTGAGACTAGGAAAACATAACTTTTCGCATTTCCGAAAAATAAGGGCCGGCCTAATGTACATTCTATGTGCACCTTTCCCGCTCCCTTCATCTGGATTGTGCAGTTCTTTTGCTTTGAACCCTGGAGTCAGAGTTAACTCACAATTGTGATAGGCTAGGGAGGTACCTATCAGAGGTGGATACACATGGAGAGTGCAGGGGCCCCATTGCGGGGCTGCACACATTACGATTGGCACACATTGCCTAAAATTGCAGAATCACAATTGTAACTTTTTTATATCACAAGATGGCATTGAACATGTCTTGAATATGCATATTATCAGTTTAAATATAACTTTCTTAAACTTTGCATGTGACTTAATTATTTGTCAATATAATCCACTGATTTGGGAGTTACTTGGTGGAATGATGAAATGTTCATGGAGAAACAAAACCAAGAACTGTTCCGCAAAACTTTTTTTATTATTAGCTGAGACTAGTTTCGACGTCTATACCTCCACCTGTTTGTCTTGATAAAGACGGTATAGACATCGAAACTAGTTGACAGCCAATAATAAAAAAAAGTTTGTGGAACAGTACTTGGTTTTGTTTCACCATGAATAATTATTTGTCATTACGACAAAAGTAAAAGTAGCTCAAGATATCTTTTTTGCACCCTTCCATCCCCCCTTGAGTTTTGGAATTAGTAATCTTAATGAACTGATAGCAAAGCACTATCTTGACCCAAAAAAATGTTGGCAGCAGTGTTGTTCATGCCTTAAGTGCACCTCCAAATGATGAAATTAATACATGCATACTTATTGCAAAGCACCAAGCACAGAGTCAAATGAATTCTTGCTCAGTGAAAGGCTCAAGATTAAGTCTCTCGGTAGAAAACTGCCATTGAAGTCACGAATGTAAAAATAAAATTGTTTCACTCGCCAAAATGACTTGTAAGCTATTCTATGGCACCTAAAAATATTTTATCTTGGTTCTAAATTCTTATTATGAATAAAAAAAATGTAGGTACCTACTCATTTTCTGACCATGCTTAATTAAATATAAAAGAGAAAATATACACAAGAAGTGCCTTAGTTGAAACGTAAACTTTTGGAACCTATCACTTTTTAAAGATTACCATTAATTAAAAATTACAATAGTCGAATCTTGCTAAGGATAGATTACTGTGTATACTGTAAATGAAGTTGATCACCTAATTTCGAAATGCTTGTATACTTTCAGATTGCTGAGGTAGTGGTCCGTCCCCTTGGACCGGGGAAAGGGGAGAAAAATGAAAAATAATGGAAAAATCTTATATTTCTATTCAGAGAAAATGACAGTCAAAAACTAATACTCATAATGCATCCAATAAAAAAAAGAAAAAAAAACCTATTTCATCCTGATGTTTGAAATATTTAATGCTAGAGGCACCCAAACAACCAAGGAATGTACTTTGTGTCATTATTTCCAATTATTTTGATTAATTGATGTGCTTAATGTGAAGACAAAAAATAAATTTTATGTATGCACCAATAAATACCTGCCCAGTCAATAGTTAATGGCTGCATGAATGTACTCATAAGTCAATGAAAGGACATTAATTATTGCATATTATTAATATCCATTAAATAACATACAATATCATAGGCTGATTTAGGGGCAGTCACCTGCAGGGGCGCAGCTAGGAATTAAGGCTAGGGGGGTTTTAGGCACAACTAATACTAGGGAGATAGGGGGTATGGCATACCGGCCAGGAAAAGCTGGAGGTGCGGGGCCCTCCCCGGAAAAATTTTAAGATAAATGGTTCAAAATGGGGAA
Source organism: Ischnura elegans (assembly GCF_921293095.1). Lineage (NCBI taxonomy): Eukaryota > Metazoa > Arthropoda > Insecta > Odonata > Coenagrionidae > Ischnura > Ischnura elegans. The sequence continues at coordinate 86,153,442 of NC_060252.1, forward strand.
TTTTACGTCCTCCTGAGGGACATTTTCATAATCCTTACATTATTCTATAAGTAATATTAATCCAATTATATAAAATGGATTAAACTTAAAAATTTCTCTGAGCTCTGGGGGGGGTTTTATCCCCCAAAACCCCCCCCTCGCTGCGCCACTGGTCACATGCTCCCCCCTCCCCCAGATGCTTATTACATATTCAAGATTTTGAATACGTACATGTAAAATGAGTTGCTCCAAAAGCCGTAAGGAGTTACACTTGTCTATTTTACACCAACCTGGATTTGCTGCAATTGTTTGCGAAGATGGAAAAGGACTGCAGGGATCAAATACAGCCTCTCAACCAGCAAGCCTTTGCACTCACTCACCAGGTTTGCTGCAATGGGTCGGCGTAAAACGGACAAGTGTACGCTTCTCACTTTCCTATTATACATCTGGACCCGCTCTTCTTGCGCAGCTCTCCTGGCAGTTTCAGCCTGTGTGTCTTGGTGTTTACGTGTGAGTGAGTGCCAAGGCATTTTACATTTACGTTTGCCTGTCAACGCCGTAGAGCTAATTCCTTCACATACATTTTTAATTTGGTTATTACTAAGTTTGTCTTGTGTTTTACCGAGCCTCAAGCCCAAGTCATGAAGACAGATTTGCCAGTCATTGCTCATTCGCTTGTCAGCGCTTGAAAAAAGCATCGCCCTAGTGGGAAAGGGGCTCAAAAACCGTTGTTATTATATATGTAACTTAAAAATATTTTCATTAATAACTTCCACATTAAAATAAAAAGAATATTTCTTACAGTAAATTTTGTGTGTTGCTTTTAATCTCAAATACATATGTGAAGACCAATTGCCTGTCAGTCCTTTTTGCCTTCCCCAGAAAATAATCCTGGGTCTGCCCTTGTACAATATATGTATTTTAGTCTTTTGAAAACCCAGGGTAGACAATGGGACAATTTAATTGGCCAAATGAGGGGACACCAGGGGGGTCTAATGGAAACAATCCTGGAGGGACAGTTGGAAGGGAAGAATGGCAGAGGTAGACCACGGAGAGGGATGGCAAGTGAAACGAAACGAAGATGTTTTGTTTCGATCCGGAGGGAAACGAAAGTACGAGGCCTAGGTTTAGTTCCATTCCCGAATGACATAAAAATCACCAAGGAGTTTAGTATCGACCCGAGATGAAACTTTACTCCTGGGAACGAAACTAAATTAATCGAAACCTCCCTGCTCATAGTCAACCTGTCAGCGCCCAAAGTTTTTTAAAATTCACACATATTTCACATTAAAAAAAAAAGAAGATAAATATGAGCTCAACACAATGAACACAATTCAAACTGACTGAATAATTGAGGAAACCTTCTACTAAGTATGTGCACCAAAATGTATGCTAAAATTCACATATTAAATGCATTGAAGGAGTATTAGCTCAGCACTGCACTGGGTGCCATATGGCACCCGTGGGCGTTGACGGGTTTAGTTTCGATCCCAGACGTTGAGTGGTGGGGGGAAAGAGGGAATAGTTTCAATCCATTTTATGACAGAATGTGGAGAGGTTAAACTATTTAGCTTCGTTATATTGCAAATGAATAGCGCATTATGAGTGGAAGAGAGCCCCATACATCTAGAGGCAGTCTGGTGAACCTCTACTCCATTCCAGTGGTGCGGCGAGGGGAGGGTTTTGGGGGGAAAACCCCCCACCCCCCAGAACTCAGAGAAATTTTAATATCTAATCCATTTTACTAAATTGGATACTTATTACTAATAGAATAGTGTAAGGATTATTAAAATATCCCTCAGAGAGTAGTAAAACTCACCATTTATCTTAAAAATTTTCTTGGGGAGGGCACTCGCACCTCCCTTAACCATACCCTTCAGTATAAGTTGCTCCTAAAACCCCCTCCAGCCTTAATTCCTAGCTACGTGCCTGCTCCATTCAACCATACTTCGTACTCAGGGTGCGGGTTGAAACTAAACCATTCAAAGGTGAAGCATGTGGTCCCTTTGCAAAAAATTAGTATCTGTGTTTCATTTCATCCCAGAGGTTTAGTTTAGCTTCGAGCCAAAGCAGTTTTGTCTCTGATTTTGTTTCGACCCAGAGTTTACCTCCTTGGGTATTATTCTTTTATTGTTTTTTTCCAACATTTCGCTCCCAGGAACGAAAATATTGAAATTTTACTAGTTTTGACTTTCGTTCAGTTTTGACTGCCATCCCTGGCCACGGATGAGATACATCGAGTAGGTGGTGAAGGATGTAAGGCAGAAGAATAATCCAGTTGTTAAAAGATAATCTGATAGAAGAGAGCTACTTCAAACTAATTAGGATATAATGACTGTTGATCAGGGATGGTTTGGGGTGATCGGTGGTAGTGATGGCATAAATGACTCTTTCTGTGGAGCTGCCTCACTGCTCACACCACACTCCAAAGAGCCAATCGCACAGCGTGACTCAGCAAAGTGTTTGGAAAATGCTCAGAGAGAGAATTACGACAAGGGTCATATGAGATTCTATGGAGTAATACCCAGAGAATGAATCAGGAGAATCTTTCAAGCGATGTGAAAAGGTGAGCAGTGAGGCTACCTGCGAAAAGTGCCATGTGCCCACCCACCAAACGTGCGATGAGCGTTACACTCAAAATGTATGTGGAAGGAGTCATGTGGGCATGAAGTACGACTTCCACCGCTCACGACTCCAACGTGCACAGTGTGCCCTGAGGCAGTTGTGAGCGTTGGGAGTCTGCCTTCGCCTCGCACAATTCCAGCACGCAGTGTGTGCGAAGGGAGTCGTTGGCGCATGGAGTCCGACACACACTGCTCATGACTCCAACGTGCACATTGTTTGCCGAGGGACTCATGAGCCCCAGTTGTCTGACTTCGCTTTGCACAACTCCAGCGCACAGTGTGCACAGAGCGAGTCATGTTCAGAGGGAGTCGCGACTGACCAAATAATACTCTCTCGCCTCACAGCTCAATCTGCTGAGTCGCACATTTGAACTGACTCACTCACACAGTGCCCATCACTGATTGGAGGCCTTTGGTTGGGGATCTCCTCAGTGGCATTTGGGAGTCCTGCCCTGGAAAATTTTAGGAAATCGCATGCCCGGAAATGGATATTGACGCTACTCTGGCTCTGAGTGAATAACCCTTTTGAGTGAGTGACCCCATTACCCCATCCCTCCAGTTCCACCTCTCCCTATAGAGTGGTATTCCTTCCCCATTCACACACAATATACACTGTTTCATAAATTCCTACTTTGTACCAGATGATGTGCATGGCAATGGAAGAAGTTATATCAATTGCATCCTTTCAAAGGTTATTAGTTTCATTAAAAAAAACTTTCTTTTAAATAGGTAGCAGATTTAATCTTTAGGGATAGGAGTGCTGTCAAGAGATGCTTCATGAAACATTTCCCAGCCAAGGTAATAAAAAATCTATTTTTGAAGTAAAGAGTAGCAACACTGCAACAAAATTATAAATTTGTATATTAAATTCATGCTCAATAACTTTCTACTACCTTCCAATAGGGTAGTTTCCTTCATCAAAGAAAACAAAAGGCATTGATGGCGATTCATTACCCACCATTAGTGTATTCATAATACACAAATTATTTGGTTTTTGAAATACCGGTTTAGACGAATGGCAAGGGTCAAATTTTATCCTCATTTGAAAAAGGCCAGATTGGCGCCCATGCGATTCCACTCCACGTGACGTCACAGGGACCTAGTTTCTACACGAGAGGATAGGAGTTATGCATCGTCAGAGGCTACCAATGCATGCATGAGTCACAGAGCTCAGGGAAACATGTCTTAATAATCACCTATTAAAACTGGCTAAGGTCGGAAAGTTTTCTTCGCTTGATAAGGTATTAATAAACCTTTTTTTAAGCCATGCGCTACCAGACAGGAAGGTACTCAGCTACCCGTTAGCATCCTGCGTCCTATCAGCGCTCAGAGCCTCGATCAAGGTCACCTACCAGGCGGGAGGGGGAACCAGAAATGCGTCGTACGGACTTTTTCCCTTCATTCCTACTTACGCGTCGCGTTTTCGCGCGCTTGAAATTTTTCACTTTTCATTTGATCGCGAAAAATAGATATCGTCATTTAAAAATCTAAAAGCGTGAAATACGTACTCCAGGAGTAATAATCTTTCGATTTAGGCAATAAAAAAATAATAGGAAACCACCCTATTGGGTTGATTGAAAAAAAACAAGTCATATTGGGAAATCTCCTCCATTGACATTAATTTGTGGAACAGACCAAAAAATAAAATCCAAAAAATTTGAGACCTCTAGGTCAAGCCTATACCCTTGTGTCGGGACCTTACAAGCTGAAAATTTCATAATTTTGCTGTCATTGCCAATAGATTTAGCAACGCTTTAGCCGCTTCTGCCCCTTAACAAATTCAACCTGGAATTTTTTCTGCATGTAGTCATGAAAAATGGATGTTTTTTTCTGCCGCATAAAAAACAGTCTTTCAGAGACATGAATGCACCTTATTTGGTGTCTTGGCAATGCAGCCTGGACACACATTTGCATCCATCAGGATGAAGGTGTTATTTTGGCTCTAACTATGGTATGATAAGAGAAGAAGAGAATGCAACTACATAGTTTGAGTTTCCTCAGGGATCCTTGCCTCAGAAAAATATGCCATCAGAGAGGAAATCAATTTGTTTTAGAGGCACAAATGTTGCTAGGATACTTTTTTCGTTTATTGCCCCAGCCTGTCGCTTTACAACACTATCTCCTATCCATGAAATTAGTTCTCTTCCTCAGTCTTCCATACTTACCTAACATCCATGGTTCTCAGAATCCCTTGCAGGGCCGCCCATGGGAGGGAGGGGGGGCACTTCTTCACCATCCATTTCACCTTTCCCATTCTTCCATACCCCAAATTTTGCATGCCTCCAGCATATTCTCATACTCCTTTCTCTGTGTCCATGTTCCAGCTCCGTAAATTGCTATGCTCCACTTCAGACTTTTCGCTACTCTTTTCCTTACACATTTACAAATCAAAATTGTCACCAACTTTTTCATATACATTAATGTCTCCTTAGATAGTGCTATTCTTTTGATTAACATACCTAAAAAATACTTTCAAATGAACAACACATCAAAAATCAATGCAATAACATCTGCCTATTGATGAAAAAAGACCTAAGAATTCCTACAGATAATAACCACTTTAACTTATCTGAATAAGACAGACTTTTATTAGCTTTGCTTTGTTTGGGCATCAAAAATAAAAAAATGTTCAAAAGGGAAGAAAAGAAATCCAAAAATAAAATACATACCTGGGCCATAAAATCTTTAATTTCATTTGGCAGTATCAACACCAAATCCTTGATCGCTTCCATACATAAAGGCTTTTACTCTCTCCACCATATTTTTTGTTTCAATACAAAAATAACAAGGAACTTCGCTAAAAGTGCAACATCAATACAAAGTGATAAAATATTTTAGCTAATCCTGATAACCAGAAATACAAAAATAAAGGCAACATTTACTTCAGCTAGCAAGATATTTCCTCATTGCAGCATTGGTTTTCTCAGGCTCATCCTGCTGAACAAAGTGATTTCCTCCTTCAATAACTTCCACTTCAAGGTTTTCTGCATATTTTTTTGTGTATTCTACGATTCGAATGTCGAGGAAGAAGTCCTTACTACCCCACACAACCAAGCCTGGGACAGTTATTTTTCTCGTCTGACGTGGACTGTCCTTATTCACCATTCCCACGAAGTTGGCTCGGTAGTAATTGATTGGTCCTGTAAAAGCACCTTTAAAAAAAAACACATTTACCAATTGAATTCAATCATGCTAGCATATAATTACACAACTCTTTTTTTAAATTTTTAACTCCAATAACAGTCACTATTAAAACCTTTAATATGTCTCTGCATCACTGTTTGGGTGACCCCAACATTTCCTGAACGATTTTGATCGTTTTTTCGAAAGAAATTTTTACCAGACTCCAAGGGGAGATCCAGGATTTTTTTCTGGGGGGGCACAAGGGTCTGACAGGCAAACAGTCTTCTCATATTAGAGATTAAAAAAAACATAAAACAATTACCTACTGTACGAAATATTCTCTTTATTTTAATATTAAAGTTAATAACCTGAAATTAAATAATTGAGAACTTGCAATACACAAAGCCAAACTAATATAATGACAGCCATAATAAAAATCTTTCCCATTTTTTTGAGCGTCTGGGGTGGAGGGCACATGCCCCCGCCCCCCCCCCTAAATCTGCCTATGCCAGACTCCTATGAAAAACCAACCAGCATGGTTTGGAAATTGTTAGAGCCACTAAAACTGTTATGCAGAGAAATATCAATAGATTATACTAAAATGACAAATACCCACTAAAGTTTTAACAAAGTTTGATAAACATAATATAAAAATAACAATAAACAAAGTTATTGAAAAAAGTATTGGGATTGTATACATAACAGTTGACTTCAAATTAAAGAAGTAGATTTTGTATCACGTGAATGGATTCCAATAATTTACTGTTAATAATTTTTTAACGCTAAGCAATATTGCAATTCTTTGCAGCAAATGAAAACATCATCACTGAATTGACTGAACGAATTACAAAGCTGCAAATTACATACATTGCACATTAAATTATGGAAGTTAATTACTCACCTGGTTTTCCAAATGTGTACTTGTAGGCTTCAATATCTTCGTTAGTCACCTTACTGGATTTGTTGCCAGCTCTTAGTATTTTAAACATTCTCATGTCATTGCTTTTAGCCCATAATTCAGGCAGATATGGAAGCTGGTAGAAATATATGTACCTACAAAATTAACCATATTTGTCAATGCTCTTCTAAACTGAATATTCCAATAATGATTATGTAAATCAATATTCCTTTCAGCTACTTTTAAATTAAGGACGATTGACTACTAAGATCCAGCTGTAAGAATGAAAAAGGTATGTAACCAGGCCAAAAACAAAGATTTTTCTCAGTACTAGAAGAGAATCCAAGACTTAAAGTAAATAGAAACATTGACAAGCACGGCAGATACTAAATAATAATATCGCCAAAATCACTATACATATTGATAATTCAATTATGTATGCAAATACACAGCTCAGGTATCACATCAACCTAATTATTAATTGAGGTCTAAGGTATTCGTTTGTAAATGTTGTACAAAAAAATTAGCAGTCTAAATTAAAACATCAATTTCTTGTATTAGCAGTAGAAATTTTAAATAAGCATTTAACTACAAGGCTGTTCACAGGTAACCACAACTCTGAGGGCTACAATTTGTGCTGAACCACTTCAATTTTCCCTCCTTTAAATTATTTCTGACGATTTATGTCATACCTACATGAAAAACAATTATTTTAAGCTAGTATAAATGCAACTTTTAACACTCATATACATAAAAGGACCAAGTCCCATCTAAATGATGGACAGAAAGTTTTGCAACAGTACATATATGTTATCATTCCTTGCCAGGGGCGTAGCTAGGAATTAAGGCTAGGGGGGTTTCAGGCGCAACTAATACTGGGGAGCTTGGGGGTTGTGCATACCCGCCAGGGTAAGCGGGAGGTGCGGAGGCCTTCCGCCGAAATAAATTAAGATAAATGGTTCAAAATGGTGATTTTTACGGCCTTCTGAGGGATATTTTATTAATCCTCACACTATTCTATAAGCAATATTAATCCAATCAAGTAAAATAGATTTAACTTAAAAATTTTTGTGAGCTCTGGGGGGGGTTTTATCCCCCAAAACCCCCCTTCGCTGTGCCACTGTTCCTTGCTATTTACCCATATTCACATCACATGTCCTCCTTACACTATAACTTTAAAGAGGTTTTTGCTGAACATATCTGCATTTAACACCTCTTAGTGCATGTTTTGAAGGTGAGTACATATTTTTTTTCCATGCTGAACGCAATGTTGCAACCAATTTCCCTGGCCCTGACCTATTCCCACTCTCTACTTACGTATGATGAAGTAAATCTACGCGTTTTCTACCCCAGAGACAATATAAATGCCTCAAATAAAAATGCATTGCCTGGTTGCATTGAATGACATTGTAAAATATGAGAGACAGTACAAATGACTATCTGGGCCATGAATCAGTAATCCTATTGTAGCCGCTCGGAACAAGGGAAAATTGGTATTTTATGCGTAAATTCTCACTTGAAGACAACTCACACAGTTTAATTTCGTCTCAGCATCAAAAATATGTTGAATAATGTTTTGCTCACCTAATCCACTCATTGCATTTTTTGAAGCTGGTATAATATGTGTTCCAATATGTGCCCATACTTGCAGACAGAGAAGAGTGAAAATCAGAACAACAATTTGGACGCATTCTATCTGATAGTGCCTAATTTTTTAAAAAGTTACCTAAGGTTTGAAAGTAAATATGTAAAGAGTTCCTTTGTTCTAAACGGTTGCTGGGATGATTTGAGATTTATTACAATACAGAACAAAGGACTCCCCTAATAATAATCTAATGTGTGTTTGGGTTTGCACAACAATTGATCTTGAATGATCAAAACAAACCTCCCTATGTCATAAAATTTTTAAGATGGCTCTAGAATAAGAAATGGATACGCATGTGGCACCTAGCTATTTCCTTGCAATCACGTCAATAATCACTGTCCAGTGTAATAAGTTATAATAAAGCAAACAGTTACATACCATGACAAGAATAGTTGCTTTTTGTCGTTGAGCACAGCATCTCTGTAAGCAAGGGACATTGGTCCATTCATGATGATATACTTCTCTGTCATTTCTGGGTACTTCATCAGAAAGCTCCAGGCAACGACACCTCCCCAATCATGGGCCACAAGAATGCATTTCTCTTTTCCTTGAGGAATAAAAATAGACAATGACAATTATTAAACATAAATACTCATTCTTATAACATATTTTATAATAATTATGTACCATGCTGAAGCATATTTGGATTACATCATTGTATGAATGATCTTTAAAACAAATAATTTGGGTAAATATTCAATTTTCTTTCAGGGAATAACAATTTCTAAGTTTTTTTGATGAGATAATTATGAAATTTAACAAAACATAAATAAGTTACCAAGGCATGGGTTACAATTTTATTAACAATAGCAGAGTACGCTGTGATCATTAAATTTCTGAAAAGAATGGAGTTTAGCTCCAACTTGGTGTTTTAATATTGAAACAAGTTATTGTTTTTTCATTAAGGGGCTGATTAACTCTCTTAGTGCTATCCTTCTTCATGGGGTCCTGGCGAGAAATGCAGGGGGTATTTTTATAAAATGTAGCAACCAGGAAAAAAACAATACAAAGCTATTTTATAACATTCCTATATAAGGTTATTTTAAATTGATGAGATAAAACTTGTTAATATTGACAAAATATTTTTATGTTTACTGAAATAAGTAATAGCAATGTACTACGTTATAGCAAATTAAATAATGGACTAAGTAAGAGCCTATACATATATTGGCCTGCCAGACTAAATGGGTTTAATAATTAACCATTCACCCCAACATACAATTTTCTCTGCAGAACCTGGTGACTTCGGTAAGGAATAAGGCTGCTCAGTAAATATTCAACTGTACATCTGAGTGTTGAAGATAATTGAATTTATGCGGTTGCACTCTAAAATATACCAAATGAATCTTAGGACAGAGTACATGCAGCCAATTCACTCTGTCTTTGGTCTGAACTGCTGAGGTTCAAAACTAACTCATACATGGGAAAACAAGTAGAGGAGGTTTCATCATGATAGGATAACACAAAGCAAATATGCACCACATAGTTCATCACAAAGATCAGCCTTCATGGATGACAATCATTGATTTTTGGGTCAACAATTGGTTAACAAAACCTATATAAGCTCGGGACGAAAAACGGTTTCCCTCGCATTCTCTTCAAAACGTTCCCAGTAGGAGGAGTGAAATGTGGAGCAGATAATGTTACTTACGCAGCATTTCCCGAAAGCAACCACCAACATTGACAATCATTGATGTAAAATATTTTTCAAATGTTTGACATCAAAAAATTTAAGACAAGGGAATACTTGATAAGAATTTTTGTGTTCTTTAAATGGTATTTTCCAACTTTCTAAGCCATATTATAAATAGCCGTAAAGCCATTATTATAAAACTTCCCTGATTTGACATTAAATGCACATCATTCATTCGTTAAAATAGAACCCACAAAGTAGACGATGACCGTCCTACATTAAATTTTTTTACTGTGATAAACTTAAAATCAGTTTCTTTTTTTCCAAAGTAGCATATCCATTCTTTTTATTAGTAAGATTGGGCATTGCAATATTTCCACAGAGTTTTATTTTGAAACTACGCATTTCATTGTAACAAACAACATTATCAAGTGTAACATAATTTCTTAAGAGTTCTTCCTTGTATAGGTGTTGGTGCTTGAAGGGAGGGAATCCTCGTCCAGACTCTTCTTCTTCTCCTGGGTGGCTGACCCTGTGTCCTCCTCCTATTGCTATTCTATGGTGTGAAGGGGGGGTTGGGTGGTACAGCTTTTGGGTGAAGGGCTGGTACAAAATTTAAAAGCCTTTGGACTCCAATGAATTTTTTCGGGGTCAATGGGGACGGTGAGATATATAGGGTACAATCCACATGCGTGGAGAAAGGGGCTGACGGAGAATGGCTTTTAATGCTTCATGGAAAGAATTGTTATTTTATGCAAATCCAAAGGTTTTATTAAATTTTTTACCAACCCTTCACACAACCTCACCCAAATGCGGTACCACCCTACCCCCCTTCACACCACATAAGAGCAATAGGAGGAGGACACGGGGTCAACCACCCAGGAGAAGAAGATCATCTGGACAAGTACTCCATCCGGACGACCACAACGTGAAAGAAGACAGTGAAGACGTGCGTGGTACCCTCACCCACCCACCTTGGAACCTTCCTTCCCCTCACCCCACCCTGCTCCTCTTCCGAAACCCTGAAAAAACGACCCTTTCTCCCACTACCCTCAATATTCTCACTTCTCGACACCCATGTCCCATCCTCCACCTTACCCCCTCCCTTCAAGAACTAACACCTATATCAGAAAGAACTCTTAAGACTTATGTTACACAAGATAATGTTTTTTGTAACGAAGAAACGAGCAGTGTCAAATAAAACTCGGTGGAAATATTACTATGTTCAATTTCACTAATATTGAGAATTTCCACCACATCATGCCTCACATCGTACAAGATATTTCCATTCTTGATCTAAAATTGATGTTTTTTCAAAGCTTAGGAAATCATTGCCTGAAGAGGCTAACTAAAAAATCTTATTTTGTAATGAAATTCCAGAAAATATACGTAGCAGAGAGTTCTAACCTTTTATTTATGGCAATAGCATAAGTAACAAGAAGGGCATACTTTGGCATCTTCATGAAAATAATATGTCCTTCACAACTGGGTGGTACCTCCTAAAACAGCCCATACTCCCAAAAATTGGCAGGGAGAGGGGAGGACAGTATTTGTACATGAGAAGCAAGCATTTAAGATGGCATGTAGATAGCTTAAGTCTAGGAAAATGACAGGCATATAAATGATAGTTTTTCAGGAGACATAGTAACAAGCGAGTTTAAATAGATAGGGCAACAAAAATATAGATTCCTACGCAGCGGGGGAATAAGGATATGGAAAAAGTGGTGAACTAGGCGGGAGGCCTAGGGGGTAAACTCCAAGCTGTAGTGGGGGTCCAAACAAAATTACCATTTTAATCCAGTTTAAATTGGATACCCAAGCCCCTCTCTGGATCCGCCACTGTTCCTAGGGCATAATAAGTTTGCTGTAGAGTATAATACTGTGGGAATCAATTTGTTTATAAATCCCAGAGCATGTTGAAGGCCCCAACAGTTAAGATGATTCCAGGATGTAGGTAACAAGAAAATAATACAACTAACCACGGAGGTTAATCACGTTTCGGCTTTAAATCTGAATGGAGATAGAACAGGACCAAAGATAAAGCAAATGCATGTTTAAAAAAATGCAACTGCAGAGATTCCCCTCCTTGCCAAATCACCTGAAATTCTTAGTTTTTGTCTAAAATCCCAAATAGGCAATAGTCAAATTCTAAGAGTTACTTAATAGTTAGCGAGAATATGCAAACTCATACTTTCACTAGCAATAATAAATCACAGATAGACCCATTGCAGTAAGGAGATACTTCAGGTCGCAAGATTTGGAGCATTAACTTTCTTACTTATGCAAGCCCATTTGAAGCCAATCTTTGAGATAAATCTGGGTTGTATTTTAACTGACTGCATGATTGCCTTAATTAAAAGAAAAAATTAATTCCAGCAATCTGTTCTCACCAAGTGCAATAATGAGATCCTTGAGGTCATCTACTAGGTTAGTTTTCGAGTAGTCAGCTACATTCTTTGGTTTCTCAGAATCTCCATAGCCTCTCATGTCAATGGCAACAGTCCTGAGAGGAAACGCATGCAAAAGATGCAATATAAACATCAATTCGTTGTTAAGACGAATGAAAGTGTTCTTTCAAACAATTATACCGTTAAAACTCACCAGTAATCTTTAGAAAATTCTTTCATCTGATGACGCCATGAGTACCAAAATTCTGGAAAGCCATGCACGAAGAGCATGAGAGGTTTTTTCCTGTCACCTTTTTCCACATAATGGAGTTTCACATTCTGAAATAACAGTTATGGAGTGAAAACGATGAAAAGATAGTACTCAATCAAGGTGAAAAGGAGTGATAACGTACCTTTAGTTGAACGTAGTGATGCTCTCCAAGACTGGCATCATTCAAACATTCAGGGGGTGTCGGCCTTTCTTTCACCTTAAATATGTTTCTCGTTGGGTGCCGAAGCCAAGAGAAAAACATATACACTGCGACCAAGGACCCATAGAAGAATGCCAGGGAATACACGAAAACCCTCAACAGTATCGCCTTCATTTCGGTGCACTGTAGGGAAATGCCGGTCCAACAATAATGCAATCCTTCTTCCTAGATTTGCTTAAAATTAGTGTCAATTCTGTAATCACACCGGCACTAATACGCCTAGGGTACACACAGGAGATAAGAAAACTTTATGACGACTTTGACCCTGAAGAGTCACGGACCCAGTCGTAAACCAAAAAGCTAAAGTCAGTGCTTCCTGAACGACTTGATGAATGTAGTCTTCCGATTGAAACCTACCGACCGCTCTCACACAAAGAAAATGACCGACACGGACCAGCTGAAAGGACTAACGGGAACCCCTCTTCACGTTTTTCTGGGCCAACAGCACAAAATTCTCACTATCACCGGCTTTCGAATCCCATCGCTGCCTCCTCCCACTCACATATCATCCTTCCCGTCGCCCGGTCAACAGCCGAAAGCGCTACGCTACGAGTGCCGCTTACGCTCAACGTATCTCAACAGGTTGGCCATGGTGCCTCCACGATTGGTCGCGCGCCCCCCTCTGCTTCTTACCCTCACAATCAGCTGGGCGATCTTTCAAGGCCAAGGGCGTTTGCACAATGGGAGAGGATGGAGTGAATGACTGGAAGTTTTTAAACTCCGTACGGAGGTGTGGGAGGGGAATAGGGTATAAAGGTCCATTTAAACGGTACGTTAGCTCGCACAAGTTAATTTCTTAATGTATGAACGCGGGAATGCAACGTGTAACCACGCAACTTGTGTGATTGTATGCGCAGAATATACAACCTGTTCTAATTTGATCCATGAATTCGTACCCAGAGGTGGATACAGGGGGGTCGCAGCTGCGACCCCCCTGTATCGGGGTCACGACCCCCAAATTTTTAATTAAAAATTTATAATTTTTAATAGTTTTTATATCGCCGTAGGGGAGTAAAGGGAGTGTATATGCAAATGCATGGCTACAAGTCCCAAACATGAGTTGTATTTATCGTAGCCATGGGCGTACCCAGCTAGGGGCAGAGGCCAAGTCTTTATCAAAACCAGTACTGCATTGAGACGAAAGCATTCAAAAGATTTTCTTACCCACGAAAAATGATATGTATTAGTATAAGATAGGTAACTAAAATAAAACTATTTTTTCAAGGAAATAATCTCATAAACTAATATCCAGTGGCGCCGACTCCATGGGGCCTGAGGGGGCCCGAGCCTCCTCAAAAATTCGTTATGGGTGTGAGCAAAAAATGTGTCAGGCTTGTCGATTTTCCCCGGAGTGTCCAGATATCGAGATTCGAGTTATTAGGGTTCTAATGTTCATATAACTCTTCTAAATTGCTTAAAAACTTAAAACTCACTATTTAGTTATAAAATTTCCCCGGGCAAGATCCCCGGTTTGGGCCCCCCAAAATTTTTTTTATGTCGGCATCCCTGCTAATATCACAACTTGGTTTGCCCCCCCCAAGGATCATGGCTTGCACCTCCTCAGACCATGGCTTGCACCCCCCCCCAGTTATGATCCTGGGTACGCCCTTGATCGTAGAGCGTAGCACTCCCTTCCGTAAAAACGCCCATCTCTACATTCCATACTTCCCGGATACAGGTCATGACCCTCCCAAATTTGATGCCGATGCCGCCCCTGCATGTTCCGTTCCACCAAAATCGTTCATGCAGTCAGACAGTAATTCGTACGTGTTAATGAATCGTGTAAACAGGCATTAACCGAAGTGTAGGACCTGGATCTAGCGAATAACAGAATAGGGTAGTTTCCTTCATCAAAGAAAACGAAAGGTATTGATTGCGATTCGTTACCCACCATTAGTGTATTCATAATATACAAGTTATTTGGTTTTAGAAATACCGGTTTAGACGAATGGCAATGGTCAATTTTATCCTCATTTGAAAAATGCCAGATTGGCGCCCATGCGATTTCACTCCACGTGACGTCACAGGGACCTAGTTTCTATACGAGTAGATATGAGTTTTACATCGTCTGAGATTACCAATGCATGCATGAGGCACAGAGCTCAGGGAAACATAATCACCTATTAAAACTGTATAAGGTCGGAAAGTTTTCTTCGTTTGATAAGGTATTAATTATCCTTATTTAAGCCAAGCGCTACCAGCTAGCAGGGTACTCTGCTACCTGCTAGCATCCTGCGTCGTATCAGCGCTCAGAGCCTCGCCCCGAGGTCACCTCACTTGCGGCAGCGGGAGCCAGAACGACGTCACACGGAGATTTCCCAGCATTCATACTTAGCCGTCGCGTTTTCGTGCGCTTGAAAAATGTTACTTTTCATTTAATCGCGAAAAATAGATATCGTCATTTAAAAATCTAAAACCGTGAAATACGTACTCCAGGAGTAATAATCTTTCTAATTAGGCAATAAAAAAATAATAGGAAACCACCCTATTGCGTCTCGTGTTTTCCGCTAGCACGCGTGAAACTATGAATGAGGGACAGGAGCGTGTATAAGGGGGAGCCAAGGGCGGTTTGGGGTGATTGGAGGCCCTCGGCAGGGGCTCATGATGAATCCCACCTTACTGGGGATTCGGGAAAACTTTTGGATAAGTATATTATGCCCGATAATGGATTTTACGCTATTCTGTTTATTAAAAACTAGATAAAGTTAATTAAAAAATAGAAATTGCGTGAGACAAAATACTTTGAAAAGTGAGAATTTCGTAGCTTATAAATAATAATTATGCGTTATGGTTCTATCATCTCTTTATTGAATTTTGTCACAGAAACTGCTCTGAAATTTAGAAAACCTCTTAAATAACCTTTTCGAATGACCCTATCGAAAAAGCATTCGGTTTTCTTTACCTTCTGACTCCTTTTTTTATATTTTAATGATATTTTTACACTGAGTATGCAGTAAAGTAATCAAATAATGAAAACGCAAAAAACTTTGGTCCAACTAGTCTGAGAATTTTTTTATTACCCTTCACGATAGACGCGAGCATTGTGAGGGCCCTCTAAGCTCGGGACCCTCGGCGATCGCCAGCCGACCTGGCCAGACGGACCCTAGGGGTGAATAAGGGGCCCGACCAGTGGCGGATACATATGGGGTCCCAGGGGCGCCCCCCCCCTTGCGTGACTACCCGCATTGCCGAACATCGCAGAACCGCAATTGTAACTTTTTTATATCACAAGATGGCATTGTCTTGTATATGTGTATAATCAGTTTAAACAAAACTATCTTAAATTTTGCATGTAACTATCTGTTACAATAAAAGTGTAGGTACCACAAAATATGTTTTGCGCCCCCCTTGAGTTTTTTCTGTATCCGTTACGGCGCCCGACCCCCTAAATAATTCTCCTCACCCTTAGCCCCTTCATCCCCCCCCTCCCCAAAGCATATTCCTATTTACGCCACTGCCTGGAGCAATCACGGAAAATGACCGCGTGAAATGGTCATTTATTTCCGCAATCATTGGTATGATCGCTGGAGCTATCGCTCGAAAAAGACGGAAAAAATGATCAGAGCCTTGTTTCAGAATGGTGCAAATCTAAAATGAGGGCGTGAGAAGCCAAGGGGTACAAGTGATTTCTGTTTTATTATACACAGTTAGGTACAGAAATTAGTTGTAGAAAACAAACGAGATCAATTAGATACCGTACTCCTCCGAATATAGTCCCCTCCCCTACTTTTGAGGCTTGGTTTTCGGGAAAAAAAATGGGTTTGAATATAGTCCCCCACTTAATTTTATCACAAGCATTTTTGGAAAAAAAGGGGGGACTATATTCAGACATATACGATACTTAGTAGTGCATTTGATTTTCCACTCGATGTCCGCTCGGAACAGAAACTCACTTGTATCCCTTAGCAAACAAGATTTTGTGTATCTCTTCTAACAATTAACTTTACCTAACTCTGTCGAGAATATAATCACTTGTACCCATTGGCCTCTCAACCCCTCAATTCTAAAAAGTGAACGTCGAAAGCAGCACATCTACCCTGCGTAAGCCCGATTACACATCTCCGTAGTAATATGCCAGGATAAAGTCCATTCATACCAGATTTATTAATCACCGTATCCCAATTAATTTAACTCCTAACGACGCGACGCTAAAGCCAAATATGTATGTCAAAGATCAACAGTCACCGTAACACTGCAAATACTGATCCCAACTGATAAGTGGGAGATGATTTCTCATCGAGACTCTTGGAACTTGTTGATTTCAAGTTTATGAACTGCTTGATGTTGATAACGTTATATCATGGCCGTAGCGAGCGATGGGGCAAGGGGTTGAAACTCCTCTTCCTCCCCCCCCCAAAAAAAAAACATGTTTCGGAGATACGGTGTTGGAGTACCCCCTCCAAATGAATCGCCCCAAAATATATCCCCTTTCCAAAAGAAACCACTTCTGAAATCTCTTTTCTGGCCTAAGACTTGCGTTACATCATTTTAAAGTCTCGCGTTCGGATTGATAAATGAAAAAACTTTGTATATGTCCACAGTTTTTATTAGAATCTGTACAGTATCTGTGCATTTTGTAACTGATTTTGATACTGTAAAAATACAGATGTACAGTATCTGTTCATCTGTATTTTTACATTATCTGTTCATCTGTATTTTTACAGTATCTGTACCTGATGATGGCGAAGCCGATTCGCTGAAATGCATAGTACGCTAGTAAAAACTGTGGACATACCCAAAGTTTTTTCATTTATCATTGCAATATGTTCCACAAAATCTCGCCGAACACCGTTGAATACATCTCGCGTTCGGAATTTTTTTTCAGATGATATAGGAAAGGGACAAAAACCACATTACTTTATGATGAGAAGTTGAATATTTATACTCCATGTTGATTGCAGGACAATGTCTATACTGAGATTCACTTCAGCCTTTTGTACACTCTCCATAATCTTTCCCATACCATCCAACAATAAAATTTGTATTTCAAGACGCATTTTATCTCAAAATTTCTGTGTTCTCGCTATTGCTTTTCCTCAGATAAATTTCCCAGTGGTGAGAAGAAATTAAACAAATTCACAGTTTCACAACATAATTTTATTCACTATCAGCGCTATTTTTACAATTATTAAAGGAAAAGCTAATATAAGTCCGACTCTAGAGGTATAAACCACTTTCGCATCAAATAACATAAGTCGTCGTACGATTCATCTACCGTACCTCCAAGCCAATGGCGAAGCAGCATCTGGCAATATATACTCACGAACTGTCTTGTCCTTTATTCGCTCGGAATTTAAAAGCTTAATTCTGACTGTACATAACAGCTTCCCGTATTTTTATCATGAGTATACTTAAAAAAATTTTACACCATTAAAAAGCAGCCGAGTCCTTTGTGTAACGGGAATAGAGAGTGAAGTTTTTGGCGATGGTTATGGTTGATCAATTTCTCCCAAGGCTCTAAGAAAAAAGTTATACCGAAGCTTCAAATCCCAGCGTTTAGGTACCTTCCGCATTAATCGCATTTTTAAAATTAATTTTTCCCATCACTCCCTGGCCCAAGCATGACGAAAGTTTTGCATAGGATTTGACGGCCGCTTGTAAATAGCTCGTAGCAACAATCGCCATATAAATCTACCATGTACACCAACGGTCTTCAACCCTCGGCTCCCGGGCGGCATGCGGCCCGCCGGCTAATTTCTTGCGGCCCCAAGAGGCTAAAGAAAATATTATATTGCCCCACACAATATAATATACATATCGACACAGTCGTCAAAAATAAACAATGCCAAAAATAGCATCGATTGATTGAACTTTTTTTTACCAATAAAAATGATTGCATTTTGAAATTGTCTTTTTAAAAATTTTATTGATATGGTGGTAAAGTGACGTGGAGCATTGTGAGCTTTCTGACGATGTGAAATCGATTTTTGGCCCTCGCTTCAGAAGAGGTCGAAGACCCCTGATGTATACTGTTCATGTCCAGATGTCTTAGTTCTTCCATGTGACCGCTCCTTATACTGAGAAGTTACGACGGACCCAACTGCTTTCTACACCTTCTCATTATTTTCATCCATTTCCTCCTCGTCTTCTTCTTCGTCTTCTCTGGCCCATTTCTCCCTGGAATAATAAAAGAAAAGCATTAGTGTTTTGCGTTTCACTTGCAAGTTTAGCAAGATTTTATTCTGTAGATGCCTACTCGAAGAATATCCGCGATCACAATAACGATTAAATGGACGCATAACGTACTTTAGACCTTATCGTTCCTCTTATCGTATCAAATTACTTGCTCAAAGCTTACGTTATCGTGCGTTTCCTCGTATGACATCTGCTGTTATGTATTAGATAGTGAATAATATAAAAAACAATTGCCCGGAATGAATACAGCGTTCACTTTGCCAACGAGGTAAGAGTGGCATTTGGATTGGACATGCGAACACAAATTTCACATCACGGGGGATAAATTGTTTTGCGAGATATCAGCTTGAGCTGTTAATCACGGCACACAACGAGTTATGATAACGAAAAATGGGCAAGGTCATGACCTCTGACAGAAAACATAATGGAAAGGGCATTCGAGCATGGACCAAAGAATCGAGGAGATAGCGTTAAGAAAGAAATTCGTTGTCACAGTACTCTCAAGGGCAGACATATGTGGTAAAAGCAAAAACTTGGAAACGCTGGACTTCGCATACCCATCAAAAGTAACACGTCTATTTTGATCTTAAGCCAAATTTTCAGGAATTGAATACATTAAATATTCGTGTGGAATTACAACGCTCTCTTTACTTTTCATATTTTTAAGAGATTCCATTGAGTCACACCTGAAACAACTAATTATATCATGTGCGCAAGTAAAGCAATGTTAGGATTGCAACACTGCTGATGAAAATGCGGTATAATTTCGAACACTCGTGAACATTTTACATTGCACAAAACAAGAGGTCTGTTCCAAAATTTCATCGCAGAGAAGGCTGCAGAACGATTCGTCCATTTTTGTAGTCTTGCTCATCGGAGTATTACGTTTTAGTTCTGGCAGAGCATGAAGCAGAACGGCTCTACTTAGGGAGTGCTCCAGATGGATCGGAGCGTGGAAGGTAACCGCGGCAGAAGTTGCGGCGCCCATGCTTACATCAATGCTCGAAAAATAACGCTCCGTTGATTTTGAGCTTGAGTTCAGGTTAAATTAGTCGCGTAATAGATATTGTCCTTCTCATCGTTATTGCGACCGTTTTTGGAGATACCAGTGGCGCAGCGAGGGGGGGTTTTGGGGGATAAAACCCCCCCCAGAGCTCACAGAAATTTTTAAGTTAAGTCTATTTTACTTAATTGGATTTCTATTACTTATGGAATAGTGTGAGGATGAATAAAATATCCCCCAGATGGCCGTGAAAATCACCATTTTGAACCATTTATCTTATTTTTTCCGGCGGAAGGCCTCCGCAGTCCGCACCTCCCGCTTACCCTGGAGGGTATGCAATTCCCCAAGCACCCCAGTATTAGTTGCGCCTGTAACCCCCCCTAGCCTTAATTCCTAGCTGCGCCCCTGGGAGATACTACGTCTCGCCATTGTTGTAAATTACGTTTATATAAAAAATTGGCTGAAAACAGGCTCCGCCATTTTGTTATATATCTAAGGTTAATAATAAAACAAAATCCTTGAAAAACCTCCACATGGAAGATAAAGAAGTGTTTATTAACATGTTATAACAGTTTTGTCAACAAAGCAATTCATAAAACCACTGCACGAGGGTTTATTTGGCAATTTCCAGAGAAAATCGAGAGTGGTCGTTTTCGCTAAATGTGTTCTACTTTGACCTCATATATACGTGACGGCACAGGAAAGAATAAATTGGGCACAGTTTATTAGAAAATGTTTTTGCGAAGTTTCAAATTCCTAGCTCAATAAAATCGTTTTTGAGGTTTTGGCCAGCCTTTTTTGATTTCAGCCCACTGTGCGGCGTTCTGAGGGGGTATTGGTCTATTGTTGAGTTAGGTAGGCTACTTAAATGATTACGAAACCTATGAAGGTGCCGTGACTTGGCAACGAGAGGACGCCAACAATTATGCTTCCCATCACCCGGAGAAGAGGATAAGCAAGAGCAATTTTGGGCTACAGCGAACGAGACCAAGTTTGAAACTATAAAATCCGAGGCCAAGTGATGAATATGATTGACTGGCGACAAAGAGAGTTCTTGTTTTCATGCTGTTTATTTCTATTTAAAATTTTATTTCCATATCTTAGCACTATAAAAGGAAGAAGATGAATCAGAATTTTAAGGAAATCGAGAGAATTAATTTGCTTACTTAATTCCATTTCCATAATAAAATTGAAGTCGGAATTTTAATGATGACCCATAATTTTCGTACCGAGCTTTCTATTATCTCGAACATCTTGAACGCTCTTTCATAAATTTCCTTAGAATCTGTAGGTCGCCTCCCACTGATATCTACCAACCTACTTAAATAAGGTCGTCTTCATTCACACATATGGTGCAACTTGGCGGAGAGGACCTCTTCCCAAGATTTTTACAGCGGATGAACAGAAAAGAGGCACAAAAAACGACAATAGTCTGAGGGCGTACGATGTCAAAAAACTTATTCCCAATCGTTTAGGAGTTGTGTTCGAGTGGTGTAAAGGTCATTCACGCAACGGAACGGAAGAATTGGAGGGAAAGTTGTGCAAAAATGAGGATACTAGACTCGGTTAAAAATAGCAGAGGAGAAAACCATTCGGTCCATTCAGTTCGTTCGCGTGATAAGGTCACAGCTGTGGAAAACTAGGACGAGTGTCGAAGAAAGCAAAAGTCATCGTGAAAGTTGCCACTTTCAAGACCAACGCTTGGCATAGAAAATGTGAGTTCAAGGAAAGGTGTCAACAAGGAAGAATCGTTGACTCCTCAGAGAAATTAATAACAGAAGCTTTCGCGCAAGCGAACAAGACTATTATTCGGTGTTATTCGGCGCATGACTTTGTTAAAAAACTGAAGTTAAAAATTGCATATCTGTTAAAACATTCAAACTAAAATATGATTGTTAACTGTCTTGGGAATAGCAAAAGTTGCTCTTGTTTCGTTTTAAATTTGTGATCCTGCTATTATTGTTCAGGGGCCTGAAATCATCAGTTATACTTCTCAAGTACTCCACGGAAACCTACCTTAATCGGTAGAATACTTAAATGATAGCTCACCTGTTCCTTTCGCGAAAGCTGGCGTATGCCTCGCGCCACCTCCTCGACGCCTCCAATATATCGTTGCGGTGGTCCACGGGCTGTACGACCGTCATCTGCGGACTCCGTCGCCGCGCTCCGCGGGGTCCGGCAACGGTCGCCCCAGCCTCCGGGACGGCTTCGCGCCTCTTCTGGTTCCTCCGGGCGAGCATCCGGTTGGTGAGAAGAGCCGCAGCGATGTTCCCGCACAGCGTGACACCAGACGTCAGCGAGCTGGGAGCTTCTTCGGGCAGGGCGAACGAACTAGGGTCGCCTCCATCGAAATCTTCACCTCCTGCAAAAGGGTTAACTCTGCCAACAGCTAAGCGACGAGAAATTGGACCAATGAATTATAAATATGAATGGCAACATTTTACCTGAGTTATACAGGGTGGCCAGAAATTCACTGATACGCCACCATGGAAATTACAGAACAATTTTACTCTCCAACCAATTCGAACAACGAGCGCCAATCGAACCAAAAATCTTCGGACTGGGAGTTTGACTTCTTGCCGCTTGCGCTACTGAAACACATGCGTTGTTGCGCTGCTGAAACACCCATGTTCGTTTGGTTCGAGAGTAAAATTCAATTTTTTCGATTCGTGTCGCTGGTGCTTCGAAACCACCACGAATATTACAAAATAGGATCCTCAATTCGGCCTCTAAATGTGTTGTCGCCCACCGCGCGTTTAAATGGGTTTACTAAAGTCGCCACTCGTGCGGGTGACGGACAAATTGACCTGAGTTCCACGGGGAAATAAGGTATAATAAGGGGTATGAACCATTAATTAACGCCGTTCCGGCACTGGTTAAAAAGAGACATAATAGCCAAAAAACACTTTATATTTTGGTGCCTCAAAATTTCTAATACTATTCATAGCCAAAATAAAAATAATTTTCAATATGTTTACTCTATATTTTTTCTGAAATAATTGAAACACACAGAGAAGTAGTTCGCTTGTAAAAAAAGTTAGGCAAACCGCGTTCCGGCACTGATAATTTTGCCATAACGTCACTGGTATTAACCGAAATTTATACATATGATGATGTGATATATCCAATTCAGCACTTTTTAATGCTATTCCTCGCATTTGCAAACATCATACGGCAAAATATTAGAGAAAAGTGGATCGAATTGCAGACATCACCGCGCCGGGGACATTATTGAAAACCGATTAAAATGCAACCGATGTGGCAACAGAAATCACCCTTCCATGGGATGGAATTGGACCTCCTCTATGCAGTACCCTCGGTAACCACTTTCGGTTCGACAACACCTCCTCCCTAAGGACGTTCGTATTCGTCTGTGCTACGCTCTGATTGTCTTACTTAAATCGCGGATAGCTCGAATATGATTCGCGAGAACAAAATATTTTTATGTAGTTTGTTGGTAAGAATAACTTACTCTATAGTCCATGGTAGTGTATCAGCGAATTTACGACCACTCTGTGCATCGTAATATGTATATATCTGCATTTGTATTATGAAATTCCAGACTGATTTCAGCATTTGCAATAACAAACTTCGGATAAAAGTGTCGATTTGTAAATATAAAATAAATTGGGCAAAGCTCCCTCACCGAGCGAAAGCGAGTGCTAACCTTGGTATTGCAATGCCATGAATGCGAAGGCAATGGGATGAGGATTGATCACAAGAAAACTAAGGTTATGCGGTTTTGTAAAGCATCGCGAGCGAGGAATGTGAGACTCAAGATAAAGGTGGGTGGTGAAAAACTTGAGCAGGTTGAGCAATTCAACTATTTAGGCAGTACGTTAGAGGAAAACGGATACAGTAGTAAGGACATCAGGAAGAGAATTGCATTAGCGAAGGAGGCGTTCATGAACAGGAAGGAGTTTCTGAGAGGATCGTTATGTAAGAGTTTAAAGACAAGATTAGTGAAGAGTTTGATTTGGAGTGTAGCTCTCTACGGTGCGGAAACGTGGACACTGAGGAAAGAAGACGAGAGAAGATTGGAGGCATTCGAGATGTGGGTATGGAGAGGGTGAAATGGACGGAGAGGAAAAGGAACGACGAAGTGCTGGATATGGTTGGCGAGGAGAGGCAGCTTTTAGATGAGATACGGAAGAGACAAAAGGTATGGATGGAGTTAGTGCTTAGCGGTGAGGGGAAGTTGAAAATGGTGTTGGAGGGTAGAATGTTAGGGCAACGAGGGAGGGGAAGGAAAAGAATAGGATTTTTAGATAGATTGAAAGAGAGTATGCCTTACAGTGAATTAAAGAAGGCAGTGCTGGAAGGAAATGGAGGCTACCAGATCACTTCTTGAATACTCCATGCAAACCTACCTTAATCGGTAGAATACTATAATAATAATGAATGAATGAATTACAATTGACACTTTGTGAGTCTACCTGCAGGTTGCCTCCACGGCCTAGCCGTTTGCGGTCGCTTCTTCCTGGCGCCGGTCGCACACTCCGGGAGAGGCGTTGTCGTCCTGCCGCCATTGCTCTGCAAGCGGGCGACCGCGCTCGCCGCCCTCCGCACCTTGGTCCCGCCACCAACAGCGGCACCCGGACGCGAGGGAGGGAGCCGCTCCCGCACACTGGATCCTTCTGATCCTCCCGGCCATTCGGGCTCAGCCGACGAGAACAGCGAGTCCTTCTCACCATCCTCCCCGTATTTATTACCTTCGACGGGATAAGAATTTTTCGGATGTGAATAGGGTGGTTTCCCATTATTTTTTTATTGCCTAAATCGAAAGATTATTACTCATGGAGTACGTATTTCGCGCTTTTAGATTTTTTAATGACGATATCTATTTTTCGCGATTAAATGAAAAGTGAAAATTTTCAAGCGCGCGAAAACGCGACGGGTAAGTATGAATGCCGGGAAAATTCCGTGTGACGTCTCGTTCTGGTTCCCGCTGCCGCAAGTGAGGTAACCTTGGGGCGAGGCTCTGAGCGCTGATACGACGCAGGATGCTAGCAGGTAGCAGAGTACCCTGCTAGCTGGTAGCGCTTGGCTTAAATAAGGATTATTAATACCTTATCAAACGAAGATAACTTTCCGACCTTAGCCAGTTTTAATACGTGATTATGTTTCCCTGAGCTCTGTGCCTCATGAATGAACCTCAGACGATGTAAAACTCCTATCTACTTGTATAGAAACTAGGTCCCTGTGACGTCACGTGGAGTGAAATCGCATGGGCGCCAATCTGGCCTTTTTCAAATGACGATAAAATTGACCCTTGCTATTCGTTTAAACCGGTATTTCTAAAACCAAATAATTTGTATATAATGAATACACAAATGGTGGGTAAGGAATCGCAATCAATGCCTTTCGTTTTCTTTGATGAAGGAAACTACCCTATTCGTGATTTTTTATGGCAACTAAATGGGCCACATCATGGCAGAAGCGGATACAGAAAAAACTCAAGGGGGGGGGGCGCAAAGGATATCTTGAGCTACCTTTACTTTTGTTTTGTCGCAATAAAAAATTAATCAAGCCACGTTGCGAAGTTGAAGAAAGTTTTTTTAAAGCTCATTATACACGTATATAAGACAATATATTACGATATAAAAAAAGTTGCAATTGTGGTTTTACAATGTTCGGCAATGGGGGCGGCCCCGCGAGGGGGGCGCGCGCCCCCTGCGCCCCCATCTGTATCCGCCACTGCATCATGATCTATGAAGTTAGGATCTATGAAGCTGTTTAGTAATGAAGCTATCAAGAGCGTATTCAAGGCTGCGCATGAAGCTATTTAATTCCATTGAAAAACCTCTTGAAAGGGAAATCCTTAAGGGGGAAATAAAATATCAAATGCTTTTTTATGAGAGGAAAGATGGGCTCGTGAACATACCAACGATGCAGCATAACATATATAGAACCGGAGTGAAATATATCACTTTTATTAACATTTTCTTGGAATTCATCCGTCCAATGAGTCGGTTCGAATGGCTGTGACCAGCTGAAGTGCTGTTTTTTTTAATTCACGGCTTCAATTTTTGTTCTCTTCAATCTTATTTGGATGTATATAGTAAACCTCTTGTAGTGCACTGAGAAAACTAATTGATTCATAACACTTAAAAAGTTAGTAGTGAACTTAAACTTACTACCACTTAGTGTTAGCAACAGATAAAATCGGAGCTGAGAATGTAGATAACCAGCTTTGGAAATTCAAGGTGCAGATTGATAATATTTCGACACCAGACCCTTACTCCTTGAAGCTATCAATAGAATATTCAAGGCTACGCATAAAGCTATTTAACCCTTTCTCACCCAGAGCTGCTTCTGGAAGAAATTAAATCTCAAGACTTCTCATTTTAAAAAAGTGAACATTTTCTGCTCAATCGTAATTATTGTGGCAGATTCGTATTTCACCATTGAACTTTAAAGCACAAAAGAACGCGTAGTTGAAATCTTTCTTGAATAGAGCTGAATATTTTTATATTTTTGATGTTACTTAGAAGCAACATTGATTTAGAATGGGTAAAGGCGTGAGGTTAATTGAAGTCATGAGTTCCAAAAAAACGCAAGTCCACTTCATAGGGATGTATTTTTTGTATGCTTTTTGAGCGAAGGAAGCTGTTGGTTCAATTTTTTCTAAAGCTAGATATTACGTGGGACGGGCAGAAAGGAAAATTAAAGCCCCGATTGAGATTAATAAAACAAGGTATTGAGCATGGTCCTAATATACGAACCAAGGTATAAACCCTGGATCTATAAATCTTCGTAATTTTTACGAGGCGCCAAATTAAAATTCCATAGTATTGGAAAATGCATTTTGTAATAAAAAATTACGTATTTTACGGCATTTTAAATATTTTTCCCCAGCGCCTTACATCAAAACATTTTATTATAAATAATATTAAAAAGAATCATTAAAAATACTTCCTTTGAAAGACATGACTTATACTTTAAAATATACATTAACTATGATAAAACTTTAAGTTAATTTGCTTTTAGCGCAAAAATAACATGATTGGAAGGTAAAAAAATAGCGTCATCAAAATGACGAACGTATAGTGACCACGTGACACTGAGTCAGGTTTAGTAATCTAGGGTTAAGGATGCAAAAGGGAAGAAATATGGAAAGGTTAATTTTCAGGGGAGCGGATTGGCAGAGAAGAATTTGAGCGATGTGAATTCGTGACTTCCCCTGGACCAGCGAATCGCTTTCAAAGTAAAAGGATTCCGGTCAATGTGCTGTAAAACCCACTTCCAACCAATCACTGCTGACTCAGTCAAACAAGTGTTTGGGGAGGACGAGACGAGGACAAAAAGTCATAGAATCGACTCTTTCTAACATCGCCTGAAACCCTAGGAAAAATTGTGGAGACACTAAATTTTCTACCCCGAATGGGATAAATAGGACAAGTTATTGAGGATGTAAAAGAAAAGATTAACCTATAAATATATTGGCTAGCCTATGGCATAGCGGATTAATAGAGGCTCGCAGAATCAATCTTCTTATTGCTGAATTATGATGACTGAATTTGTAATAACGACATTAAGTACATAGCTTTGCTCCATTGCCTAAAATTTCTGCCATGTGATCATGAATTCCAAGTTTGCCACTTTCTTGAGTATTATCCTTCGCGGGCAACGCCGAGTGTCCTGCTAGTTTATAATATTTCGACATCAAGCCCTTCTCCCTTGAAGCTATCAAGACCATATTCAAGGCTAAGCATAAAGCTATTTAATTCAACTGAATAACCACTTGAAAGGGAAATTCCTAAAGGGGAATAAATTATCAAATGCTTTTTTATGTGAGGAAACATCAATGATGATCTCATGAACATACCATTACAGATACAGAACCGGAGTGAAATACACAAGTTTTATTAATGTTCTCGTGGAATTCACCCGTCAAATGAGTCGGGTCGAGTGGCTGCAGCTCTAAATCTTTATGCGAGAGCGCTCTAAACTGACCTCCATTCAAGGAAGTGGATGGTTCAGGATCGGCCGCTGGAAAAGCGTCCAAGATGAGAAGAGACGGGAGCATTTTGAGCGTTTTCAGGCGGTAGTTGTGCTCCCTCGTCACCGGACACTCCAGCAAGTCCAATTCCTCCAGCTTGGGGCAGACGCTGAGGAATCCAAGGCGCTCTACATCACTTATCGGATTCCTGAAAAGAAGGAGGGAAGAATCAAGGTAGGAAGAAGATTTTTTTCATCCGAAATATTGCACGATATTTATTTATTTATTTATATCGCACCAAAACCAGCACTAAGGCCTTTACATTGGGTTCATAAACAAAATGAATTATGTAAATATAATTAATAAACTTGTATAAAAATAATCTCATAAATAACAACCATTTTCAGCATATAAAATTACATACAAAAGGTCGGTGTCAAAAAGATAGTCTTCTCAATTGGTTATTAAAATTGGTGCGGCAGGAAAAGATGTCAAGAGAAGAAGAAGTAGAAGTGGAGATTGAATTGAAAATAGAAGGAAGGAAGCGGTAAAAGAGGGATCTATGAGATATTGCCAGACGGAAATTGGGCTGGTGTAGAGCCTCAGTATTGCGGGTTTTGCGAGCTGGAATGCGTAGTGAAAAGAATGTTAGGAGATCACTGCATCTGAAGGACCCATTCATGATGCGGTGCCTAGAGATATAGCCCCTGGACCTTCGAATTGCTTTCAAAGAAAAAGTTTACCGGTTTATATGCTGTAAAACCCACTTCCAACCAATCACTCATAGAAATGTTTGGAGTGGACGAGACGAGATACGACAAAATTCATAGAATAGATTCCCTCTAACATCGCCTGAAACCCTAGGAAAAATTGTGGAGATACTAAATTTTCTATTTCCTACCCATGATGGTGTTGCCAACTGCCTACATGCCTCTACTTTTTGGAGGTATTCGGGGGTCAAAAATCGATTTTTCAAAAATGTCTCTTTTAGAACCTAGACTACGTGAAACGTCGAAGAACCAATCGATCGAAGCACTTTTAATTTAGGAAAAATCATGAAATTTCACTATTTCGTGAATTATTATCTCAGTAATTAAGGGAGATACAGGGTTGGGTCATGGAGTGGCCAGAAAAGGCAGCAGGCGGGCTAAATGGAGTACTCAGATAGACTGATGTGCTCGGTTGGATATATAGTGAAACTTCTTAAATAAGGACAGTAGCGGTCCCTACGTAAGTAAAATGTGTCCTGCATGCAAAATGAGAGGGGTGCTCAATTTAGAGGTTAACATAAAAAACTGTTATTCATGATGTTTTCACCGCGCATGTATTTTAAAATAGGAATCAAACACAACTGAAGTAAATATTTTCATTTCACGTATTCAAGCTGAAAAATGAAATGAAATAAGGAACAATGAATACAAAACAATTTACTTTCGCTAGTTAATACTTATGTAAACATAAACACATTTTTCTGAATGTGAGCAGAAAAATCTCAATCGCGTATTAAATTCAATTACTTTGGTTTAAATTTTTTTTAAGGCCCTGACAGGTTCGTGATTTCACGTTTTCCTACGTGGAGTGGTATCAAATCATATTAAAGTGTAGAAATAATATTTTTATAATACCACGTTTTGTTAAAAAGAAGAAAATGGCATTTTTTAGAACTCAAAATTTAATTTTTACTTTTAAATGATACTCGAGGTACTCTTCAAATCGTGGTAAAAGAGTAAGAACATTACAGTTTCATCCAGGTCTGAGATATCCTGAAAATTTCTGTGCGTGGTATAGACTACTGGCACCACGTAAACGTATTGTTTACTGGACTCTGACGTCACGGTTAGCGAACATGGCGATGGGTTGTTTGGAGCGCAAGATTACTAATTTTCAAAGTGGAATTTTACAAACAATACGCAGATTAGAGAAGAACTGCTTTTGCTATAATTTTCAGTGTGGAGGATATTTTTTTAATCGCATAATCATCCATTTTCAGCGGAATTCCCAATTGAAGAGCAATAATGCCTCCTGTGATCGATCTAGCAGGGAGTGATTACAATTACACAAGGAATACTGAAAAAACTTCACGTAGTAGAAGAAAACTAACTGCAGTTTTGAAATCAGCAGGCCTATTTTACCCTTAAGCAGCTCAAAAATTGGAGTCAACAGAAAATAGGTAAAAAATGTCCCCCAGTGTAATCTAAGTGTCATCTACCCTTCAGGCTGGGTCTCAACTCACCCCTTCAAATCCAGGAACCTCAGATTTTCGATAGCGGAGCACGGAGCGACGTCCCGTATCCTATTATAGGAGGCGTCCAGGTCCTTCAAAGCTGGGAATCCGAAAGTCCCGTCCAGAGTGGGTAAGCCGCAGCGGCTGACGCTCAGGACCTCGAGGCAAACCAGGCCACAACCAAGATCCCTGGAGAAAGAAAAATCTTTTAGCCAGACATAGCTATATCTATTTTATATTCTAAGGCGTTACTACGCTAGAAGTGGTAACTCTGAAATATTTCAGTGCCTGCCTTCTCCCTTTGCCCTACACAAAAAAGTATAACCTTAACAAAACCAAATTTAGCGTCGTTTAAAATATGTTTTTTTGCAAGGATATACAATGTGTTACAATGTGAACTATTTCAAAGTCTGATTTTTTTGGAAAATGCATATTCTTGGCTTCTCACCAAAGAGAGTGTAGAGCATCAAGGCACACACACTGTTAAGAGATAATCATGGTATCACTCTAAGAGCTCGTATATCTTTGGGCAAAAGCATAACGCATTACTATTTGATGGTGGCCCTAAGCAGGTGCTCCTTCAAGGCTACCTCAAATTACTCTACATTTGTAATTGAAACTTAATTTATTGCATGGAGAGATAAAACTTACTCTTATTATTGCATGCTGCTATTGGCAGCATTTCATTACACTTTAACTTTTTAACTGTGAACAATTATACAGTTATAAGAACATATCATAGCGGCTCGATTTTTTTTCGCTACATATTAATATTCGTTCACGACAACTTTTTTGGCGTAACTCTGAAGTTGACACGTTCAGATGGATGTATGCTGGTTCACAACCTCCTAAAGCGGAAAGAATCGAATTGTCACGGTCATGAGCCTTGAAAACAACAATTTTTTCTTTAAAGTAGCGGTCAGGAAGTAAAAAAAGTAATGCAAATCAAGTGTAATATACACACTCGCAAGTTCATTTTAATCAGTTTTTCGATTGATGCGCGGTCAGACCTTTTACTTGTTTAACATTTCAGACATCGATCTGGGTCATAACAAGCTAGTTACACTAATTTAAAAGTAGGTGTGAACCAGACTCATCTCTTGATAAAGTCTTCCCTGAAGACGATGGCAGAGAAGGCAATTGAAACATTTGCAGCAATGTCCATCCTTACCCGGCTGATTCCCAGGGATGCCGACTTACAAAAAAATATTGGGGGGGCCCAAACCGAGGATCTTGCCAAAGGAAAGTTTACAAATAGTGAGTTTTAAGTTTTTTTTAAAGCATTTTAGAAGAGTCATATGATCAACATTAGAACTCTGATAGCTCAAATATCCATATCTCAACACTCCGGAGAAAATCGAATAGCCAGACACATTTTTTCCTCACACGCATAACGAATTTTTGAGGGGGCTCTGGCCCCCTCCAAGCCCCATGGAGTCGGCGCCACTGCTGATTTCACTGGACGGCATGAAAATCGGCCCTGACACCATGCCCGCATATTCTTCTGTAAAATGACCTCCTAAATCCGAATATGAACTCCGTTTTTCCCCATCACCCACTATTTTCGGGGGAGCTCCCCCCCTCCAATTTTTATGACTTTTCGGTCATTTGGAGGAATGAGGATCATTTTTATTTTATCATTTAAAAACTTTCTAGGGGTTTTGAGAGGGTGAAAATTTCTAATTATAAATATTTATAGTAAAGAGGTAGTTTTATTAGGAATTAGTCTCCGTAAATTGTGTAAAAACGCATTAAAAATTATCAATTTTGTCATTTTCTCGCGAATTTTCACGCATTTTTAAAAACTCCCAGCTTCCATTTCATATCATCCTCCCCGAATGATAAAAATATACGGCAACAAGAAACAGCAGTAACAATAAAAATGTATTGTTGCATAGCATAGCAACAATAATAAAAATATTTCGCAATAGCTCGGAAGATTCACTTTACTACGCTGGCCCTCGCAGTGCCTTTCCCGCTCCGGCATGGATGGCAATTCTCTTGCTTTCGCAGCTAAAAAAGGAAAAGTAATACTTTCTAATTCCATGAAAAATATAAGATTGAGGTTTTTATATTGTCATTGGAGTTAAAAAGTATTCTTTCTCCTTAATCATGGAGTTCCACGAAGTACCATCCTCTCAAATCAATTATGTATATTGAAGTTGTCGTCATCTTCCCTCGGTATACCTCTAGTGATACCAGAGTCAACTCTTTCGGTGTCCTGTTGGCCAATGGGAATGAGTTACCTTCTGTCCTATCTACATACTCTGCCAATATGAAGGATACGTACGGAAATATCAGCCGAATCCTTGAAAATATTTACTATCGTG
This sequence comes from Ischnura elegans, assembly GCF_921293095.1. NCBI lineage: Eukaryota > Metazoa > Arthropoda > Insecta > Odonata > Coenagrionidae > Ischnura > Ischnura elegans. Next base: position 86,185,856 of record NC_060252.1, read on the forward strand.
ATTATAATTGGAGAGGTTGCGCTGATCTGAACGTTGTCGCTCTACTCACGGGACTGCTCTCAGGCTTCACGAAATACTGCTGCTTCCTTTGTGAATACCTCAGCCGCGCCCGAGAGGAATGGCCTCAGAGCGAAAGCTACACTCATGGTCATAAACATTTCTCTCATGTTTCCCTGGTTCCGACAGAAAATATTCACTTGCCACCATTGCACATCAAACTACGACAGATGAAATAGTTTGTGAAAGCAATCGGCAAGACAGAAGCTGAATTTCAATTTTTAACTTAAAGTCCTCGTCTTAGTGAGTCTAAAACAAAGGAAGAAATTCTAGGTCCCCCAGTTTAGGAAACTTTTCCAAGATTCGACGTTTATGAAACACCTGAATCATAAAGACAATCGAGCTTGGCTTGGATTCTGAAACGAGTGTTAGAACTTTTTGGGTGAAAAAGAAGTGATGATTATGTCGCCCTTATCGAGGAATTTCTGTCAGCGTATTAGGCCATAGGGTGTAACATTACACTAAATGCATTCCTTTCATTCCCACCTAGACCTTTTCATAGAATATTTTGGAGCAGTTTCAGATTAACATTGGGGACGGTTCCATGAAGATAACACCAAAGAGAGGAGATTTTCAGATAAGAATAATGCGGCCAATTTGGTGTGTATTTTATGCCTGCTGCTGGTTTTTGCAAGAGAAACATCTACCTCATTGTAAAAAGGGAAATCAAATACCAAAAACTTATGTTATTCACCGCTATTCACAATAGTTATTTTTATCTTTCTTATTGCGCAGGTGGTATTGAGAGCGCCAGCGTGGTAGCGTCCTTCTGAACTGTTGGCACACATTTTCATTATTTTTTTTCTATGCCGTGTTCTTAAATATTTTTATTAATGCCTATTTAAGCTTTTGGTACATTTTCCATTATTCTGGGGTATTTCAGACAGGGAAATATGAAATGGGAGCTGAAATATGAAGAAAATAAGTGAAAAAATAGCGAAAAAAGAAAAGGTTGATAATTTTTAATGTGTTGTTTTAATCAGTAACGGAAACTAATCCCCCCAAATCTACATCCTTACCATTAATTACCATATTTTAGAACTTTTTACCTCTCAAAAATCTAATAAGAAATATAAATGTTAATATAATCCTTAAAATTCGTCCAAATTATTGCAAAAGTGATGAAAATTAGAGGGGGGCTTCCCCCCAAAAATGGTGGGTGATGGAGGAAAACAGATGTCATATTCGGATTCAGAAGGTCATTTTACATAAGAATCAGTAGGAATGGTATCAGGGCTCGAGAAAAAATTATTTTTTGCCGCCCGGTGTTTCCCGTGAAGACTTTATCAACAGCATTCGCCTGGAAAGCACCAAATCCTTCTTTAGACTCACCTCTATAAAAGTAAGCTGGTCTGGAGGCTATCATGGTATATTTATAAAATGGACCCTTATGAAATTTGCAGACTTGCCAAAACTTTGCGAAGAGCTTTCCACAACATTGTCTCAGACGTTAAATTTAAATATTTACGATATGAGTGACAGTTGACAAAAATCTATTCCATTCACCTTCAAAAAAAATGCGATAACGTTGGTTTCTAAGGGGAAATTATTCGCGGAAAAAAATGCCATCGTACGAGAGGAAGTGATTTGTTTTCAATTTTCATACATAAAGGCTTTTGAACAAAGATTCCTGAGCAGTCTATTATTTAATTGGAACTCTTGAGGAAGAGAGAGATTTGATTCTATTTCCTCGAAATGAGACTTCGAGCGAGTGTTCATCTGATTAGTTGGTATGTTGGAACCAGAGGCGCCGACTTATAAAAAATTATTTGGGGGGCCCATATCGGAGGTCTTGCTCCGGGAAGAGGTTAAATTCAAAGTGTGTCGCAGCACCGAAACACTATCATGAATCATACCACTTGTTTTAAGTTAACCTGCGCACTACCTTATGATTTGTTTTAACATATTGTTGAATTTATTTTAAAAGGTAACTATCGTCAAGCATGGGAAATAAAAAATACCAATATATTTTTGTGATTTCACAAAGCATGATATAACTAAATTATTTTCCTGAATTGAGGGGGCTCCGCCCCCCCAAACGAATCTTTGAGGGGGCTCGGGCCCCCTCAGGCCCCATGGAGTCGGCGCCACTGGTTGGAACTCGAAAAATTGAAGTGCCATGTGTCTTTGGCCTCACCAACAAAGCGCCTCCACATCGTGCGGTCGCCTTCCATAGTAAAATGTGGTATGTGTGCCATATACTGCCAAACCATATAGCGGCAAAAATAGTAAAATGTACAAAAATTGTCGTGTGGAAAAAATATTTATTTAAAATGGCAAGACAACAAGCTGTTAAAACGGGGGGAGAGGGCGGTATAGGTCTAACCGACTTTCAAAACAAGGTAACAGCCTTATTTTACAATGGTATTTTTAAGACCTTAGAATATTCAAGTATTTGGGAAAAATCCCTTTCAAAGATTGCCATTAACATTTTAGGAAAACCTCCAACGTTTAAAAAATACATCAATGGTGCAATGAACTTTCTTGAAAATGCAGACATAGGAAAAATCAAAAATGTCAAAACAATTTACACTCATTTATTAAAAGGGAAAGTTGATGGGCAGTCAGTAGGCCTCACTGCAACAAAGAGTATGCTAAACTGTAAAAGAGTGTGGTGCAATCTAAAAAAGATAAACCCTAGTATGGAGAATAAAGTGTATATTTTTAATGTGGCAAATAACCTGTGTGTAACGAGAGAAAAACTAAAAAAGATTAGTAAAGAAACATCAGAAAACTGTAAAATTTGTAAGGTAGAGGAAGATCTACAACACAAATTTTTTCTACGTGATAAAGTGAAAGATACTTGGTGCACAGTGAAAAAGATGTTTAAACAACTAAATGTTTTTGGCGAAAATGAGATAAGTGATTTAAAAATTCTATGTCTGGATTACAATCTTTTCTCCAGTTTTAAGACTGATGCTATGGGGCTAATAACAGCAGGTTATATTCAACAAGTTGTGAAAAATAATGGAAAATTTGTTAATAAATTTGAAAATATGAACTTAAAACTATTATGTGAAGACGCAAGAAAAATTCTGCAAGGATACACCAATAACTGAATTGTATGTAACTTTTAAAAATTTTGCCTTGTTTTCAGAAAAAAATTGCTCTTGTATTTAAAAAAAAATGTACTTGTAAAAATGTACTTGCAATTAAAGAGTTCTGAATGCTGTGACCAATAAAATGTATGAAAAAAGAAAATCTAGCTGGGCTCCCCTCTTCCTCATATTCTTCTCCTCTTCGTCCCTCCAGCGCATTCTCGGCCTTCCTACCGGGCTTTTACCTTCTGGTTTCCCTTCAAGGTCTTGTTTCATCATTGTTTTTTCACTTCTTCTATGGAGGTAGCTCAGCCATCTAAATATCCTGCTTCTGTTGATTCTCACGATATTTTGTTCTTTGTATAAGTCTCTTAACTCTTTGTTTTTTTCTAATTCTCCATCATTCTCCTTCTTTCATCGGATCGAATATTCTTCGTAAAACTTTGTTTTCGAACGTTATGAGCTTCGTTTGTAAAATCCCACACTTCAGACTGTTGTTATATATGTGCATGACTGTTGTTTTATAAATCCGATTTTTTATAAGAGTTATTTTTAAATAGTTTTACCAAGCTCCAATATTACCCTTCAGCTGCTGCAAGTCGGGCATAATCGCCAGTGCAGAATCGTAATCGCTACGTTGTTTTTAGTTTTTTGAGTCACGAAATAAATGTTTGTGCATTCGATCTTCTCAATGGATGGAATATGCTCAAATGAAACTTCAGTTCGAATAGATTTGGGAGACTTTTGATCACACGAACTCAGTGGAATGCTGCTACTTTCTTTCTCATGAAAAAATTAACGAGAATGACAAACCAGTGGGAGAGACTCGCTCCAATAATGCCGTTGGTGCTCCATTCCTCAATTTTTTTCTACATGCGTTTCGGCGTGCAGTTGTTGATTGCGACGGTCATCAGTCTCCCTTGGTTGCACAGCCATCAACTGAATGCTTTTCCTCATACCACAAGACCTCTTCACGGTCAGTGGCAAGGACTGCTTTAGCAGTAGTTGTCTGATCCAAAAATTCGAAGGGCCCGTATTATAAGTTGGCACTGAGATTTCCTCGAAGCTCATATTTCTTTACTCCCTCTTCTTTTTGCAGTTGCTTGTTCATTCCATTTCTCGGGTTCTTTTACCGCTCGTGTTGGCAATATCGCTTCATTGGTTTGACAAGGTTCAAACTGGAACAGAGTTAGCTAAAAAGAATAGGTTCAACCTTCCGCTAAGGGTATTTATGATGAGGTATATAAGTCATACGTTATATTATTATATTACTAATTCCTAGCGACGCTGATTTATTCGACAAGGTTATATTGGAATTCTAGTATGATATAGACGATTATGGCTTCAGCAATCATCTTCCCTGTCATTGAAAATAATAGCTGTAATGAACACTGGAATTGTATGTGATAAAGGATAGCGTGCTTCAGGCTTTATATTCGACAGTCATAATTTGAGTTGTCGTTGCCGCTATCATTGGACCTTTTGCCTGAATCACACGATCATTTTTTCCGTCCCTTCCGAGCGATAGCTCCAGCGATCGCTCCAATGATTGCGGAAAAATGACCGTTTCACGCAATTATTTTCCGCGATACACCAGGGATGGGAATCGCATCCCTTTTTCCATCAGTCGAAACGTCCCTTTATCTGTCACTGAAACCATCGTCGTTACCGTCTATCAGTCAATCAGAACGCACGGCCGCTAACAGCGATTGCAAGGCCATTCTTGGCTTTTAATTGAATGACAATTGTAATTACGAAAATTTACGGAATAAGCGATGGGAATGACCGTTAGGTTAAGAAAATGATGGGTAGAGCGATCATTCTTTTGGTCCCTGGAAACTATCGCTGGAGCTGTCATTCTGAGGTACGGGAAAAATGACCATGTGATTCAGGCTTAAGGAAGAAGTAGACGGTACATGATGCTCTTGAAAATGTTGTTGTAACTTCGAATCGCGTCTGGCGAAAATAAAGTTTGTGGAAAACAAAATTTTTTTCTCCATCCTTACATTTTAATTGGACTAAAGTTGTAACGGCGGAAAGTGACGGAATAAGCGATGGAAAAAAGGATGGTGGGAATGACCGTGTGATTCAGAAAATGATGGGTCGAGCGATCACTCTTTCGGTCCACGAAAACCTATCGCTGGAGCTATCATTCTGAGGGACGGAAAAAATGATCGTTTGATTCAGGCTTAGGCGTGAAAAATGGTTGCGTGATTGGCGAGGCTGAAAATCCTCGAGAAACAAGCACCTGAAAATTACTCACCTGAGGGATCCGAGGCAACTTCCCTGCAGGTCCAGCTGCAGTAGGTTCGGGGCGAAGAGACTGATCCGTTGGATGCTGACCTCACGCGTGATCACGCGGATCTTTAAGTGCCTCAGCTGAGTGAGGTCATCAACGCCCGTCACGTTCCTCTGCAAAGGGTTACAAGGCAAAGGGTGACATAGAGAGAATGACATAAGCTACGAATTACAGTGCTTCGTTCAAAACAACTTATCATGACTTAAGCCATATGCAGTGGCGTAACTATGGGGGGGAATGAGGGTATAGATCCCCCCCCAAAGTCTCATAGCATCCCCCAAAGCATATTCCCAGTTACGCCATTGACCATACGAATTAGTGGGATTTGACTTTCAACTACTTGACTGCATGGTGTACCCGAGTAAAAATTCTTGCCGATGAAAGACCATTTATTTTTTCGTTGATTTCCACTGATTTATTTCGTCCGTACGACATGTTTCGAACCATAGAGGTCATTATCAAGTACGCTTTTATCTTTAGGAACCTGGATAGCGTAGTGATCTGCTCAGTACTCTGGAGAGTAATCCTTGTTTCCATGACCGACACAGGGGAATTTTCCCTAGGCAATTAATGAGAATATTTCATGCTTTCCAATAAACTAACAGTATTACATAAAGGTACTTGATAATGACCTCTATGGCTCGAAACATGTCGTACGGACGAAATAAATCAGTGGAAATCAACGAAGTCTACTTTTCATTTTCGTGTTTTAACTTCCACATAGTTGAACCTAATACAATTGAACGAACCATTTATTTTTAGAAAATTAATTTATTTATTTTAAGAAAGATTAAAAGAAATTAAAGATTTAAAGAACTTTATCTTTAGGGACTTGAATAGCGTAGTGATATTCTCAGTTCTCTGGAAAGTGATCCTTGTTTCCATGTCCGGCACAGGGGAATTTTCCCCAGGTAATTAATGAGAATAGTTCATGCTTTGCAATGCACAATCAGTATTTCACAAGGTCATAGCGGTAGCAAAGATGTAAGAATTGCATACATGGAGCAAGAAACTAAACACAGGTTCCAATAAGACTTTGTTCTTTCGCGGCTTATGGTACTGGTGAACTCTTCTCGGATTTGAGATGCTTGTAAGCCGACGTTTCGATGGCAGAGGCAGCTATGGAAACGTCGGCTTACAAGAAACTTACCCGGTGGAAAATTCCGAGAATTTTTTACCTGTAAACACATACTCAATAATTGTGTTCTCCACTGTATTAATGATCTTCCATCCCACCTTCTATCCTCCCAAACACACACTCTTCTCTACGCGGACGATTTCAATATCTACAAGGAAATAAAAAAAAACACCTCTGACTGCAGAGATCTCCAAATTTCCCTTAATAAAGCTTCGCTGCGGGGTGACACTTGGAAATTAAAGCTCAACCCTGAAAAATGCAGCATCATGACTATTGCGTTAAAAACACAACCCGTCACTTTCAGTTACACCATTAATTCATCTCCCTTGACCAGAGTTACGACGATGAAAGACTTGGGCGTTATAACCGACCCAAAACTAAACTACTCCGACCACATTCAGGCTGTAAAAAAGAAAGCCATGTATTTGTTAGGCCTTCTTTACCGCTTCACGGAAATTAAGGATCTTATTGCATTCCACTCCTATTTCTCATCGATTGCCCATCCCATAGCGGCTACAAAGATGTAAGAATGCTCTCTTTATTGCTCTGCAATTTGGTCCATGTCAGCCCCGACTAACCTAAAATCACTTGATTGCATTCCCCACTCTTTGTCAAAATTGTTAGGCATAGAGTCCCTCACTTACGCAATATGTCCTCTGATGCTGTATTGGCTTCTCTATCCTTGTCTAATCTGCAGAATCTCAGACGTAAAACGGACTTCAACTTTCTACGCAATATCTTCAACTCGACTTCTGACTGCCCTGAACTCCTTTCTCTGTTGCACTTTAGGATACTGACTCGCTCCACCCGCTCGCTCTCTCTACTCCAACTGCCTATTCCTAGAATCTTCTTGACCAAGCGCTCGCCTTCATATCGCCTCTCTTCCCTTCTAAGCTCCCCCTTCCATCGATCCTTATTACCTGTCATGCAAAAAATTCACCGCACAAGCTCTGTCCCATCTGTCTGCCAATTGAATGTTTTACTTTCCCTACTGGTTAATTCTTTGTTTGTTTTCATATCGTTATTTTATTGTGTCTAATTCATGTCATTGTTGAAAATTTCACTGTAAATTGGCGTCACGGCTGTATGTTAAAATTACTTAAATAAATAATTAAGTAAATAACGAAATAAATAAATAAATAATATAAATGAATAAATAAATAATGATTTCGCTCCTACTCCCAATGGCAAGCAATTTTCCTGACTCATCTAAATACTGTGACTGTGGCGAACTAACACATTTATAATAACATTTCTTTGCGCAACAACCTCTGGCTGATTGGTCAAAGTATCACCTGATTCTATTCGAGTTAGGGGTTCGTAACTCACCAGATAATCGGGCATCGTGAGTTCCATCGGTAGCCATTCGGAAGTGGGCAAGAGGGGCGAAGGGTTGAGCATTTGGTGACTGCGTGCCACGATGCCGCTGGCCCCCTCGGGAACTGAACCCATGGCCGTGTTCTCCGGTGGCGACGGCGGTCGCTGCCCCCGGGGGTGACTTGAGAAGGATGCGTGGGGGGCCATCCAATCTCCCGCGGCCCGCCTCCTGGAAATTTTCAGAAAAAAACCCACCAAAAGTGCATTGTGATGAATAGAATGCAGCGTTATCTCACTGTGCCATCTCAATGACCTTGGAGATATTACAAAATAATTTGGGAAAGTTTCTTAACATTTCACAGGGTTCTTGATTTTGCATCTGTTCTTTCGTTGGTTTTCTCACGACTGGAGTCCCATACAAGTCGATTCCATCTCTTGCACATTATTGTTGAGCTATATCATAGCCAAAAAGAAATCCGTGTCATGGCCCATGTAAACTCATTTGCTTGAGACTCGGCATCGCGAATTTTCAAAATTTCTTTTGCTGGAAACAAAATTTATCTCGTCCAGAATATATTAACTTTTCACACGAAACAATTAAAATAAGTTCATGCATATCAAAGATACATTTCAGGCGGTCTTCTACACGATAAATGCATCTATCCACTAGAGTGCCCGTCCCTGCCGAAAATTCAATATTCAATTCAGTTTAACGTCATATATTTTTTAAAATTATTACAAGCCTCATATTCAGTAAAAGTAAACTCGTCAAATGTGTAAGTTGTTTAAAAGATGAAACTAAATATAATAAAGCTTTCCTTTGGCCTTTGAATATTTACCTTCACTTGTGTTTCAGACATAATTTTTTTCTAAGCTACTACAAAATCAGCAAAAATGTCTCAGCAATTTTAGCATAGTACCTAGAGAACCGGTTGGCACTTAAGGGCTAAAAAGCATTGACGATGGAACTAAAGGAGACGACAACAAAAAAGAACTAAAACAACAGTGTAATAGCAAAGTTTCACTACCTACTGCTATCGGGATCAGTATTTATTTCAAGAGCTTAAATGAAATAAAATTGATCTTTAATTGGAATTAGGGTGGTATGCAAAATCGGTTGGTAGTCAGGGAAAACAACTGATCATAAATGGAATCGGGTACAGACAACATGATAGTGGTCACAAATAGGTAAAGACTACGTACAGGTAGTAAGAAACTAAACATAGGCTCAATATGTGTGCTCTCTACTAGTGATTTCACTCTTATTTTAAGTGGAAAGCAATTTTCCTGACTGATCTAAAGACCGTGCATAAGGCTAGCCTACACATTTATAATTACCTTTCTCTACGAAACAACCTCTGGCTGACAGGGCAAATATTATTTTCCTAACTCTTAGCACATTTCTATTTCACTTGATACTACTACAGATGGTGGAAAATTATCCTCTACGGACTATATTGGAAATTCACGGATAATTCCAAGCTGAGCGAACACTTTCCTCTCAGGCACCTTCTAAGTTTGCCTACTGAAGCTCGATAAGCGCGTACGAGCCAGTGCCGGGCGCCAGCGCCGGTATTTTACTTCCCATGGAAACGTGTAAACAGTCGGCTGTGAATCGGGTACGAGGGGTGCCATAGGTTATTTGGGACTCACGTGAGAACCTATTGGATAGGGGAAGAGAGTGGAACTCGATACAATTTGAGTAATCGATAACTCAATCCTTGGAGTTTATATATGCATTCTCTTTTTACGCAAAGTATTCGGAATTCATTTATTGCCAGTCATATTATCCATATGAGACTTATATTTCTCTCAGCCGGGTAAATTTCAATTTTCGGCCGTAATCAATTTTCTGTCCACATTTGAGAAGCTAAAACGTTACTGCACTGTTTCATCTCTTTGGGCGACGTGAGTTGGAATTTTAAAGAGTCGAAAAATTTGTTGAATTGAATATAAGAATTCATTGTTTTGGACAGCCGTAAAATTTTGCGGACCAGTCGACACAGTGAGATTTACATGCTACAATCATGCATTCGAATGCTGACATGCATTTCGATAGCGAAAGGTGAAGTTCACTCAGACATAAATTAGTTGTTCATCAGAAGAATTCGGTAGATAGAACGAAAAGATAACTAACGAAGAAAAAAATATCCTTATTTCATCCATTATAACATAAGTTTGAAATGAAAAGAACGATAAAATTCCCGTCCATTTTTCACGAGTTAGTGACGTCACTTGAGTTCACGTTCATGAATTTGTTTCGGGGAGTGCCGCTCATTAAAGGATGGAATCGATCACGAGAGAGTTAGCAAAAACGAACCATTAAGGACGAAGCGCCAGGTCGAGGAGTAGGAAAGAAGCTATGACACGCTTTGCCGGGGTTAGTGACGTCATCAACTTAGCTGCGAAAGGTGTTCGATTTTTCGCCTCGAATAGCTCGAGAAGTAGGCGACGGATTGAAAAATTCGGGTCCCCTCATATGTTAAACCTCTCAAAATCAACGCTTAAAATATATGCTGAATAAGGCTATTTAAAGAAGCATTACTCCTAAGGATTATAGAAAAAATTCCAACGCGTCACTTCCTTTCAGAAAATTGAGTAAACGTAAATCAAAATGTCTCACTACACTGAAATTTTGTCTATCTACACTATTGCGACTAGTTGATTTATGCCACAGCGGACGCGGTCTGAAATAATAACTATTCACTAACACTATACTTTTATTTCACCACCACGATTCCAATGCGATTCACCATACTAGGATTATCACTTGCATATGTGCAACTACTACTGATTTAAACTGAACACCATCATGATTTATATTTTAAGGGCAATCATGATGTTATTAAACATTAACTAAGCTTAATTCTTATATTAATATGACGTTAGAATATCCTCTGATTTATTTGTAATCACTCGTACATAAGCTACAATTTTCTATAGCCTACAATGACCAATTGAATGTTCTGGAAACCTAGCTTTATGTGCAGGTATTTAAAGGTTTCCATTAATAAGGCTATAATAAAATAGACAGTAAATTTTTAGCCTAGACTAACATAACCTGTAGGCTTAGGTCACGTGAAATGTTAAAAAAATTATATTCAAATACGAGCCATAAAAAATAACAGAATATTTATTGAAATTAAGCTGTGATTGAGTTGCCACAGTGGAAAGACCGATGGTGGCCAAGATTGGAATATAACACTCATTTTCTCATCAGTGGAAAAAAATAAAAAATGGTGACCATATTGTTGAAATTTGTGAGACCAAAGTTGGCAATGCAAAGGAAACCAAAATTTCTGCAAAATTATCTTGAAATGAAATGATATGGCCATGGGAGCACAGAGATTGAATGGAACTTCGATTGAGCTCACGAAAAAAATATGTTATTATCCTGCAATTAACTTGCATTACTCATTTCTCGCATTTTGCTCACGACAGTGATTGGACCGAAGGCACTCTATATTTTACGGGTGAGGGCGCAGATGGAAGGAAATTAAGACGTCCGCCAGACAGTTGAATAACTGTCCATCGAGATCAATAAACTTTGCAAGGCCTTATTAGCGGTATTACATCTTGAAAAGAGGAAATACACAAAGTTTTTTCAATTCCAAACACTACAATGGCGACTTTACGAGGGTCATTTTTTTCGACCTCCGATAGCTCAGAAAAATCACCATACAAGCGACAGGCGGGTACTGCGCGGATAGGGCAACTGCGCGTCCTCCACACCACACGCTCAAGTCATTTCTGACCGTAAGTTGTTGCTTTAACGTTCGTGGCAACATCATTAACTACACTACATCAATTGATTCTCCCGCCAAGTGAGCACTGCGGAGCGACAGCTAGAAAACTCGCCGAATGGCTTCAGAATTGACATGTCTTGACCTTCCCAGTGAGAAATGGGTGGTGGAATCCACGTGGAACCCACGTGGAAATGTAACGTGGATACCACGTGTTTTTGGTTGTGGAATCAACGTGGAACCCACGTGGAAATTTGGTGGAAAAATTAAAACAGCAGTAGGTGCTGTCCTAAAAACCATTAAAACCTCAACCACTCTATAGCTAAACCTTCTATATATGTGTCTACGATTTTTCATGTGCTCTCATGGCTGCCTTTCCACGAATTATATAAAAATAGAATGTGCAATACATTTTCACATAACTAGCGTGGTTTCAGGATGATAAATGACGCAATGTCACACCAGAGAGTTAAGTTCCACAAATTAGAAATTCTGTTTACCATTTTATGCTAATCACCACAAATCCACTTGAAATCAACGTGGATTCCACGTGGGTCCAACCACTCAATATCCACCACCACCAAATATCCACGAGTCAACGTGGATTCCACGTGGGTTCCACGTGGACTCCACCACCCATTTCTCACTGGGTTAATGCCAATAAAAGATAACTTTTTTAATGCACTGTGGCTAGAGTGTGAAGCAGTGTGAAACATTACGTCCACTCCCATTCAAAACAAAAGAAGGGACATGCTGACTTCTGGAAGTGTTCTGATTCATGACAACGCCCGTCATCTCAGTGCTGATGTAACCCAACCGCTCCTTGAGCAATTTCAATGGGAAAAATTTCTTTCACCCGCCGTACAATGCCGACAGAGTGCCGTGTGACTTCCATCTTTACGGTGAAATGAAAATGTGGCTCGGAGGGAAGTGTTTTCAAACGGGCAATGAGCTTCAGGACAAAGGTAACATTCTTTGGAAGTCATTGGCGGCAACCAGAGATGGGCAAAATACACATCAAATGTATTTTAGATACAAAATACAAATTACTTTTAAAATCTGTATTTCAAATACAAAATACAAATTACTTCTAAAAATTGTATTTTCGATACAAAATACATATGTAATTTCAAAATGCATTCTTAAAATACAAAATACATACCTTCACAGAAGTTTTTATGTAATAAAAAATTAAAATCAATTCAAATATGAACTATTTTTAGAATGAGAGGCTCAAACATTCTTACAACGTATTTATAAGTAACTGGCAATCAGACCATTATCCAGAGCAAAATCTCTTACATAATTTGGGGAATATATGGTAATAATTTGTTTATTTCACTAGTCTCACTTACTCCTCCTTAATGCTCCTTTCCCTTCGAAAGCAATAATGTTTCAAACATAGAGAAATACTTCTTTTGCAATTGTGATTAAAACCTGCAAAAGAAAATAACCTTTCCACAGGAGCACTGGATGTGAGGCCAGAGTTATAACGTACAAACAACTTTTTTACAGCCGGATATGCACTTGCACATATCGATTTGTCACCTAGAAATAGCAATACTTCAATTTCATTCCTATTTAAAACATTGAATGAGGATTTTCCCGGGTCATTTGAAAAGGTTTTTACAGAAGTAAATTAAGGGGCAATTTATTGTCCCATAGATGGCAGGCTAATACCGATTCGGTATCCCTGCCATATCGTCGCGCGCTCTTACAAATTATACACAAAAAAATTATTTGTATTTTGATTTTGAATGTATTTTAAAAATACAAATTACTCTTTAGATGTATTTTCATTACAAAATACAAAATACTCTAAGAAAATGTATTTCCGATACAAATTACAAACTACAAATGTATCGAAAATACGTATTTCAAATACAAGTATTTTCGATTCTGCCCATCTCTGGCGGCAACATCCTATGAAGAAGGTATAGTTAAGCTTGTCCACAGGCAGTGGCGTAACTACTGTCTGTAAAAAAAAAGCAAGGTACTCGAGTTTGAGGAGCTCTAGCGTCTAAACGAAGCAATCAATTTCAATGCAAACAAAAAGCATACGAAAGAGAATTTATTTCTACGTCGTATCATGTAATTTAAAAAATCTTCGGCTCAATAGTATTTCCTGTACTTCATTTTTTTCTCAAAAAAGTACCCGTTTTTTGCGCGTAAAATCAAGTTGCCCAACTTTGAGCGCTTGGCATTCTCGTACTTTTCGTTCCTATACCTTGAAATTTTGACACAAAGAAGCCACATCTATTATTAGCAGTTTGCCGAAAACAAATTGTTTATACCACTAAAATTAATGGAGTTGTTGTGAACAACGCAAACCTCTGTTAACTTCGAAACCAGTGGGTCAATTGAAAATTGATTGGTACTGTAGTAGGAATATGCTTTGGGGTGGGGGGGGGGGGGGATGGAATGGCCTGAAGCGATCCCCCCAGGCAACTTCAAGGAAAATTTTTATGTAAATTGTACTTTATATAAAATGTCTTACTAGTAGACTAAAAATTGCGCAACACATACGCACGGGATTAACTCAACACTGCAGTACTCAAGGTAGTTCAGGAAAATTTTTGAACAATTACATGCCTGGAAATTTATTTTTCATGATTTTGGCACTAAAATTTGAAATTTAAGCAGATGCAGTTATTGTGAGTCAAAACTAGACAAGACTTTAAATTATTTATTTTTATTTCTCTGAGGTTTGGGGGGGGGGGGGGATCTATACACTCATCCTCCCCCATAGCTACGCCACTGTCCACAGACACGACCAATTCCTCGTCGATTTTGTCGGAAGGACACCACAAGTATGCTCAATATTTACCTATGAAATAATTTTTAGTCAATCACTTCGTCTTCTGATCGTGGCCCATCGCAGCTTGAAAAAAAACGTCCCTTGTACATCCTTATCTCGGGAGATAACAGGAGATTATACTCGTCAGGTCGCTTCAGATTTATTTAAGCGATTTTGGCCTCCTGATCTTTCCTTTCTCTATCTCTCGTGCGCAGGGGCGCAGCTAGGAATTAAGGCTGGGGGTGGGGGCTTAGGTGCAACTAATACCGGGGTATGTGGGGGGTATGGAATACCCACCAGGATAAGCGGTAGGTACAAGATTAATAGTAATATCAATCCATTTAAGTAAAATGGATTTAACTTAAAAATTACTCTGAGCTCTGGGGGGGTTATCCCCCAAAACCCCCCCTTCGTAGGGGGCAGGACCATTTCGAATTTACATTAATTCATTTCAAATAAAGACGCCCCATGATATGTTGTGTATAAATACAGGGTTATCATTAAAAAATGCACCATTAGATTTCAGTAATTCATGGGAAGATAGCAGATATCATATCTTGCGATATTTTCTAGTGGGGTTGATTTCGCACAACTAGTGGGGTTATATCAAAAGTGTTGTTTACAGACAAAAACATTCGGACGCTTATTCGGACCCCACCAGGACGCTTAAAAAAATTGACAATATTTTTAATGCGGTTATCATTACGTTCGCTTTGTTTAGTATGTTACGGAGCCTTAATCATTTAATTTCATGCTAATAACTTTCATATTACAATAAAGAGAATATTTCACATAGAAATTGTTGTATTTTCGTTTCCCTCTGGGTTAAAACGAAACATTTTCGTTTCAGTTGCCACCTCTGTCAAAAAGTGTTGTTATCCTGTGCGCCTGCCTGCCTTGACTTACTGTCCTATAGTGACGCGTCTGTGGTTTTCCTGATTTAATGGCGATCGCCTCATACCACACGCGGACAGTGGCGCCGACTCCATGGGGCCTGAGGGAGCCCGAGCCCCCCCAAAAATTCGTTACAGTTGTGAGGAAAAAATGTGTCAAGCTAGTCAATTTTCCCCGGAGTGTCCAGATATCGAGATTCGAGTGATCAGGGTTCTAATGTTGATCATATGACTCTTCTAAAATGCTTAAAAAATGTAAAATTCACTACTTATAAAATTTACCGGGGCAAGATCCTCGGTTCGGCCCCCCAATATTTTTTGTAAGTCGGCACCCCTGCACGCGGAGCAATCTTAACCTTGAACAACATATTTGGATGGGGAAATAATGTAAAATTCTTACGTGAGCGCAATGCATTTTGAATATCAAAATATGCGCAAAGATGATGAGTAAATTATTACAGTTATAGATTGTAGGAAGTGCGTTTTGGCAGTTGACAGAACCCTCATGAAGATATAAAAACTGTATGACACCAGTGATTGGGGTAGATAAAGGAAGCCACTGCCTAAATGATGAAATGTAATAAGGGGCATATCGCTTTACGTTTAAGACCGAAGCGCTGGGTATATGGTGATCGTCAATGTATTGTGTACGAAAGCAATGAATGTTCAGTGATTCATGACTCGATGCACGATCCATTGAAAATTGAATACGGGGTGTGGGATCGGCAAGAACTGACCTTGAAGGCAGCAATATTCATTCATGGGGCACCTTGAGAGATAAGCTATCGCAGCTTATCAACTCGGAACAGTAGAGCGTAATAGGCCTCATGAGTCACGCGGCGCATATGCATCCCGGCACTAAAAGCTGAAAACCACGTCATAAAAGGGCTTCTCAGGGAAAAATATAATCAGATAATCAGTGTGACGCCAGTGATCGGGATAGATGCAGGAACAGTGGCGCCGACTCCATGGGACTCCACTCCATGGCCCGAGCCCCCTCAAAAAATTCGACATTGGGTGAGGAAAAGATGTGTCAGGCTTGTTTCCCCGGAGTGTCAAGTTATCGAGAATCGAGTTTTCAGGGTTCAAATTGATGTTGTTAATACGACTCTTCTAAAATGCTAAAAAAATTAAAACTCGCTAGTTATAAAAAGTTCCGGGGTCATACCCCCATTATAGCCCCCCAACAATAATTATTTATAAGTCGGCACCCCTGTGTAGGAACCTTGAAACCGGGAAAACATTGAAACCACACGCCGGGGCGGATTTTGGGGCCTTCACGGGGATTCACGGGGATCATGATTCCCCCCCATGCAAATTTTACCAAAAATTTTTAAATTTTATAAGTTTAATAGTTTTTATATACTTGTAAAGAAGTAAAGGGAGTCCGTATGCAAACGCATGGCTACAAGTCCCAAATGTAATAGAATTTGGATTGTATGTATTATATTTATTTATATAGCACTCTCTACTGTAAAAAACGACCCTCTTTCCCTCACTCCCCAGACCCAGGTCAGGACCCACCCCAAATTTGATGATGAATCCACCACTGACCATATGTCTTTCCATATAATCTTGGGAGATAAAAAATGTTATAAACTAAATAACAAAAGATGAGAAGCTTACAACAAACAATTAGCATATTACAAATACTTCCGAGATAAGTAGTTATATCCCATTAATTGCTAACTCCGCACGCAATTGATTCCATGGCGCGTAATCTTCCATCTGAATGACCATCACTTTCAAACTATTATCGCGGCATGCAGATATGAATAAACTTGCAGAAATGAGATGGCGGGGCATGGGTGGGCGGGGCCTGCCCATTCCTTAGCCCTTAGACTGCGGGAATGTTTTTATATGTTTTGTGTGCTGAAATGGGCGTACCCAGCGAGGGGCAGCTGCCCCCTTTAGAAGCAAAAATCGAAAAAGTCTTTAAGCAAAATCAGTACTGAATTGAAACGAAAGCATTCAATGAATTTTCTTTATTATTATTATCATTAGAGTATTCTACCAATTAAGGTAGGTTTCCATGGAGTATTCAAGAAGTGATCTGGGAGCCTCCCTTTCCTTCCAGCACTGTCTTATTCAATTCACTGTAAGGCCTACTCCCTTTCAATCTATCTAAAAATCCTATTCTTTTCCTTCCCCTCCCTTGTTTCCCTAACATTCTACCCTCTAACACCATTTTCAACATCCCCTCCCTGCTAAGTACTAACTCCATCCATACCTTTTGTCTACTCCGTATCTCATCTAAAAGCGGCCTCTCCTAACCCACCATGTCCAGCACTTCGTCGTTCCTTTTCCTCTCTGCCCATTTCACCCTCTCCATTCTTCTCCATACACACGTCTCGAATGCCTCCAATCTTCTCTCGTCTTCTTTCCTCAGTGTCCACGTTTCCGCACCGTAGAGAGCTACACTCCAGATCAAACTCTTCACTAACCTTTTCTTAAAACTCTTACATAACGATCCTCTCAGTAGCTCCTTCCTGTTCATGAACGACCCACGAAAAACGATATGTAATAGTATAAGATATGTAACTAAAATAAAACTTTTTTGTCAAGGAAATAATCTCATAAATGAATGTCACAACTTGGTTTGCCCCCCCCCTAGACCATGGCTTGCCCCCCTCTAATTATGATCCTGGGTACGCCCTTGTATAATGACTGCGGAAAAACGTTTTAAACGTTTGACCATTGCTCGACTACCTTCTTCAGTTTCCCAAAATTTTTATTGTTACCTGGGTTGAGCCCAAGTGCACTTTTCCTCACTGTAGGGGTCGCTATTTCAGCTTAACTCTCCCTGGCCATCCCAAAAATACAAAAAGTTTATAAAGGTTCCCGCAGCCTAAGGGTTAAAACTGGGCAGATTCTCAGAGTAAATAAATAAAAGTGCTCTCCGGGTGGCTGTACAGTAGTCAAAAGTCGAGGCAAACATGGACACTGCATCTTTCGGCATAATTTTGGGAAATGGGAAAAGTTAGAAAATTACATAATTATAAAATATATTTTAACAAATTCTCATACGTCCTTGCGAATACTATATTCTAAGGAAAAAAATTCTGTTTGAAATAAACAGAATGAAAACAAATGTTATTGTGGTAGTAAGCCAATCAGACTCATCACGTTATGTCGAAAATCGCCATTTCAACCCTTGTGCTATGAGAAGAAGCAGAAAATGGCTTTTAGTAAATTTTCCTCTGAGGTTAGTCCTGTGCGCCAAATGTATAATTAGTTGATGCCGGCATCTGAAGGCAATTTTTGCAGTAAACGGGTTTTATGCATGTTTTCTATGACATGAACTGATCTATATGCATCCGTGACTTGGTACCTTTTGGTAGGTTCTCCATATCATTTTGAGCAGACTCCACTGGATCTAAAGTCGTACATATATTCTTCATAAAAGCAAAATAACTGATGCATGCTTTAATTTTACTGAAGATGGTTGTGGGCTATTGTAAAAATGTTGGTTTTGGCTCAAAAGCCAATGTGGGCAATAAGCCCATTTACCTAGTGTAAAGCCTGAGAAAACTTCATAAATTCTAGTGGCAATGGTTAATAATATGCAATTTTGGAAAAAAAGTTATGCTTCTGAAACCCTAATATCAGTTTTCAACTTTTCTGCTCACAGCAAAGTTGATCTACAGAAAAAGCATTTTTTTCTCCCAACCTATTCAACTCTGCTGTTTTCACATTTTTCAGGGTAACAACCTCACATATAAATAATGAAGACACTGGAACAGAATTATTGTCTATTTAAAAAGCAAAAAGGCTACATATGTATTTAACAATTAACAGTCATATAGAATGCCTCTTCAACTTTCTCTCACTAGCATGTTTTTTAGTCTCCCCTGTTCGTATATACATAAAAGATACATTGCACTTCATCAACCTTAAAATTATGCAACCAAATTTTAGATGAATGATAGAGAATTGTCAACATTATATCACAGGAAAAATCATGGGGTAATTCAAAGACATTTTTCAAGAGAAGTTTAAAATGGTAATTTGCATACGCCTTTCATCTGGTATTGTGATAATAATACTCACTTAATATTTTACATCACCATTGATTCCTTGGCCCAACAATTCACAGTTAATATGCAGTCTAAAAATAGGTTTATATGTTTTTCATGTTAAATACATACATTGATACATATTCATTCAGGCAAAATAATGAGAAGAGGAGATATTAAATGTGTCCTGGGAGAACAACTCTTTCAAAATGAAAGCTCAAATGAAATATAAATATATGACTGTACAGGAAAAATATATGCACTCATGAGCAACAAAAATTCTGATGGAAAAAATGGAGAGCATAAAAATAAAATAAAATCGCAAAATATTTTTGCACAGGTATTTTGACCTGAGCCAAACCTAACTTTCTTAGCCAGGTAGGTTAGCCTTTATTGTGGATTGCAAGAAGCATGCTTCCTTTCAAAGTAAAGAGAGCAAAAATAATATGGAGGGAATCAAATATAGGACCAGAGAGTCAGTCATATGTCTTAATTTCTTCACTCCTGGGAACCAAAGGAAGATTACCGCTCTAGAGTGGAGCAACATAAAATTTATTGATTATACTTGGCATAGAGCTGACTCTTTGTCTGACATAGAGGGGCCCATGTACTCCAGTTTATTGGATAGCTAAGGTAAGAAATTTCTGGTCATATCCCAGGAGTGAGGGACCAAAACTTTCAAATTGCGAATCTCAAAAATTTCAATAATTACGTTGTATGTCTTTGGGTTGCCAATGTATTTGATATGGTACAATTTTGCCTTTTTCCATTAAATTGGAGGATTTGTTATGTATTTTGAACTCTCAGTGCCATTGGGTGTCTTGATTTATTAATGTTAGTGGTAAATTATTTGTAATAATTATTATTTACATTTGGTTTTCACCATCTTCATAAATGGCTACCCAGGCTCTGTTTAGTTATATTAGATAGGAATATAATCCAGCTCATGAAAGATCTTGCCGTTCTCAAGTAGAACTTGTTTGGCAAAAATTCTCCTCACATGTTCACTTTTCAGTGTTTCAGCTAAGTGTTGATTTCCTGATACTAAGTGAAATCTTAACGACTATGGCCCAAAATATTCTATTCATACAGTGATGAAGACGGATAGAATTTGCATAGGTAACATACAGAACTGATTTATTGATATCAGCACCACATCTCATACTCTAGATATCCCTGTCATACAACACTGCGCCTATGTTTGCACTTACCCATGAAAACGAAAATTATTGTCTTAACACATGCTCTTATGGCATCATTTTTCATCCTTAACATTGCCAAATTATGTTCTGAAGTAATTATCTATGGAAATTTTACCAAAAACTGGAAAGAGATATGAAAAATGACATTGTTGTAGTGTACTCTTAGGGTGGTGCCCCTTTCATAGAGTGAGTTGGTACCACTGTATAATCAGACTTCCGGTCATCCCCGGAAGTGTTGTTGTTGATGTGTGCCTTGACTGAATCCTGTAATGGTGACTGTAGCATTAAAGTCCTAATTGTATGTAATATCTTATTCGTCTTAATTAAAAGCGACAACATATAACAGACATTCTGAGCCATCAAAAGGAGGATGAATACAAAAAAAATCTTACTGTACTTACTAAGTTTGATGTGGCCTATTTCAAAAATTGAATGTATAGACTGAAGTAAATCATTTTTGCATCATTGAGATTGCTAGTCTCTTCTAGTATCTCCTCTTCTTTCTCGAAAGCAGCACTGCATTACACACATTATACAAATATTGAATGAGTGCTTAAAGAAAAATTTTCCTGTATTTCTCCTTATTGTGTGTATAAGGAATGAACAAAAATAACTGAATAGAGTTTGACAAAATTAGGAGCCTCTGCAATTGCCATCATCATCCGGCAGATTAAGATGTGGAATCTTCGGGAAACCTTTGGTATCAAACACTTATAGCAGATATGCAATTAAATACTCTTTTACATAACTCATTGACATCCAAGCATTAAATAAATATAGATCCTTTTCATTTTCCTAAAATTTATCATTTTTGTCTCTTTGAAAACCCGTTAACCTCTGGGGTCCTGGGGCAAAGTCCTGAATGTCTCTTTCAGGGAATATGTAGTATCATTGAAGGCCCTTGGCTGGTAACATATGTAGTTTTAAGGTAGTTTTAGTAAATGATTGTAGACCCAAGGCTTCGTGCAAAGAACCATTTCTGAGTGACCCTTCTGAGTGGTTCAGGCCAGAGGCCCTCAATGATGGTTGACATTGAGTGATTTCCAATTGGCATAGCATATACGTCCTCCATTTCTCTTATTCACTTCCTTCCCTTGACCATTGGCTAACTCTGTGAGGGGCTATCAGGAGCTAATGACAAAGATAGATTACAAAAAGCCCAAGAAATGCAACTGAAAATAACATTCAATTAAGCTAAATATTTCATAAGCAGCAGTAATTGTGGTACAATGAATACTTCAAAAAATATGGTAACATTAACGAGATGAAAAGAAAATTCCAACTTGGAACATTCACCAACAACAAAATTTCACTAAATTTGAAAACGGACATCACAGTCATCCATTTTGAAGACGGGTTTGGCTGTAAAAGGAGCATTTTTGTTCCCCTGATCATATCCTCTCCATTCCCTTGCTCCCTTAGCACAATGGAACAACAGTTGTTGCCATAACAACCACAATTTGAAAGCGAGAAAGTGCACATAACTAACAATTGGAAACAGAGGTGGATTAAAGTCATTGTTTTGCGGGATTAAGGCCATTGTTCTGGATCATTACTTTCCGTAGTGGCTTAGGGGTATGCAATACCTCTCAGCGATAATGCATCTGAGGTCTGCATAGACAGAAGGTCTTTAACTATTTCTGAATTAATTAAAACATTGTTGGTTAAGCTGAAGGTTGGAGAGCCACATAAAATATTACCCCAAGTTTTCAATTCTTCCAGAAAGTTCGGAGGGTATTGTCACCCCCCTTACCTACCCCAACTCCTTTTATCTGCCGCTGGTTGGAATATGGCCATAACCTGACAACCCTTTCAGCCATCGTAGAAAGTTCACTGATCAAGGCCATAGTGAGCATGGGGGCTTCAAACCCCCTCAATTGCTTGTGATATAAAGTCTTAAGCATATTGTGTCCCACTGAACCCCCTCTGAATTGTAACTCTGGATTAAACCCCCTCTGAAAGATATCACTGGCCGCAGCCTTGATCTTGAGGGAGATCTATTTCTGTTGATCGCCTTGCAATTGATTACTCTTGGATTTTGGGATCACACGTTTTCAGTCTTCTCATGTTTTTTTTCTGGTCAGCTCAATGATCACCTCCCCCCACCACCTCCACCTCCCCCTCCCCCTTCTTTGTGACCCCCTCCGCCACCACCTCCTCCACCTCCGCCTCCACCACCGTCCCCTTCACTGTGGCCGTACTTCTTGTGGCCAGCCTTCCCTCCCTTCTTCCCGTACTCCTCCTTGTGTCCGTGGTGTTCCTCGTGCCCGTCGTGATGTTCGTGCCCCTCTTCCTCGTCGTAGTAGTGTCCCTTCTTGTGGTGCCCCTTCTTCCCGTAGTGATCTTGGTGTTTTCCCGACTTGTGGTGCTCGGATTTGTGGTGTCCACCCTTCTTCCCTCCGTACTCTTCCTTGTAGCCTCCCTCCTTCTCGTGGTGTCCCTCCTCGCCGTCCGAGTCGAAGAACTCGTGCTTCTTCGAGTACTCGTCCTTGCGGTGCTCCTCGTGGGTGCCCTTGGTGCTGTGTCCCTTCTTGTATGCGCCCTCTTCGTCATAGCCCTGCCCTTTCTCCCCCTTGTGTCCTTCGTGATGCTCTCCATAAAAGTCACCTCCGTCGTGGTAGCCATCCTTCTTGCCCTTCTCCTCTTCGTACTCACCTGAGGAGGTTCAGAGAGGAATGAGAGCAATGGTATAGATTAAAAGATGCTTACTCAATAATTCTGTCGTGTTTACTACACCAAATGTTGGAGGATTAATAACACACGGGATACTTTACACCGATTTATTTAACACAATTCAACTCCGGCCATATGGCCTCACAGCACACCGGATATCCGGGAACCACACCAACGCCACCTTGGTCTCCAACACTTAAGTCACAAAAACAAGTGACACACAAAATGCCATACTTCACAAATTCAAAGGTCAACATTTTGAGAACACATAGTAAAAACATTTAAGTAATAAAACAAAAGGAAAAAAATGAAGCATTCCACAGAAGAAAAATAATTTGCCTTGATTGGGATTCAAATGTGGATTCCAAATTTGCTCTGGGTGTATTTACAACCTCAGTTATGAAGACATCTTATTCTTCTGCAAATATTTTTTATAAAAGATAGCTTGGTAGCTTAAATGGTAAGGCTCCTGGATCAAGTTTGGTTGATCTGGAATTGAATCCCAGTCAAGGAAAATGTTTGATCCTCAGTAGAATATTCAAAGTTTATGTACACTTACAGGGTACTCCAAAAGGTAAACCACTGCCTAGTCTGCAATTATAACAATGCAACAAGTAAAGACTATGTATTCTCAAAATAATGACCATATGAAAATATAATTTGAGGAGCAGAAAAAATATGAATTAATACGTTATGCAATCTTGGACCTTGGAAGAACCTAGTTCATCAGATGAATAGTGTTTACTATGGCTGGAAAAATAATTCTGTGAGCTATGCATTTTCAAAATGATAACCATAAGAAAATGTACCATTGGGGTGTTGGAAAATGGTGGACCCATACTACATGTAACTCATGGGCTCAACACTTAGAAAGAATAGAG
The DNA here is from genome assembly GCF_921293095.1 of Ischnura elegans. Classification (NCBI taxonomy): domain Eukaryota; kingdom Metazoa; phylum Arthropoda; class Insecta; order Odonata; family Coenagrionidae; genus Ischnura; species Ischnura elegans. Next base: position 86,209,910 of record NC_060252.1, read on the forward strand.
TACTTCAGCTACATAGCATTCGCTTGGAGTAGGGTAGACTTCCGGGTTCCGTTCCACGTTGTCATTTTGATGGCAACATTTCACTTACTGTGCTGTAGGCATCTTCAGGCCAGGCTGAAGTGTAAAGTGCTTCTAGTTGTCTGATATTTATTCAGTAGCGCCAGACTGATAATGTGCATGCCTGTCCCCCATCTGCTAAGCAAGAGAAGGGGGGAGGCCTTTCTGGGGTCCAGAAACATGCGTTTCCAAGTGCTGGAAAGGGTGTAGGTTCTTTACGATTCATGTTGCATGGCCTTTTGAATATTTCCACCGCCTCTCTCATTATTTTTGGTATATATTATTTTTCTTTGGACAGGATTTTTGGTTTATCAAAGTTAATTACATGACCTGGCCCTGACAAGATGTGCTGAGCAATTATCTTCTTGTAGCAATCTTCTAGCAATTTATCTTCTTGTCTATTCTTCAGTGCTCGAGCATGCTCTATTTTTCGGCATTGTATGGCCCTCTGGGTTTGCCCTACATATGATTTATAGAATAAATAAAATAACTTTGTTTTATTTCACACTTTATTTTAAATAGCACGACCCGGGTTTCAACATCTATCCGGGTCGTGCTATTTAAAATAAAGTGTGGAATAAAACAAAGTTATTTTATTTATTCTATAATGAAGCAATTCCACAGAATAATGCCTGAGACAGTGTCTTATATTACATATGATTTCCCACAGCTGCATTGGACCTCATATACACCCTCGTGTATCTGATATGGGAGGTAGTCTTTCGCTGGCCTGAGTAAACTGGCCATTTTATTTCCACATCCAAACCTAGTTTGAATATTACGTTTAGCATGGACTTGTGATATCCTATCTGTGGTTACACCGATAAAAGGGATGAAAGCACGAGTGAAAGAATCAGGATTCTCGTCCTTAGGAGACAGATTCTTCAAGCGAAAGGCCCTCTCTGGTCCTAAAGCATAGTTTTGTTTCCTCTTTAGCATGATGGTGGTGTATTCATTAAATTTTAATCCCCTTCCTATCTGCCATGATGCTTTTCAGTGCTGAAATCCATAGGTCTGTTTGTTTTGCAAATAAGTACTTTGAAATTTAAATCATCAGATATTTTCAAAAAAGGCTATTCGGTCTTCAAGCCGGGTGGTCTCCCTCCATCCTGCCGACGTTTTGGAACACGAAGATACACTCGGCCCTAAAAAGGAGCATTAAAAATCTAGGCTCTTTAAAGGAGGAAGAAAGACCAAAGCCCATCGCTATAGCCAAAATTCCCTATGTGTCTACGGTGTCCGGGAAAATTTCAAGGATCCTCAAAAAACAAAGTATTGACACTGTTTTCCAACCATGCTCCAAACTAAGAGATCGACTTCTTAAAGCAAAGGATCCTTGTGGTTTTGAAACTCCAGGGGTCTACCAAATTCCTTGTGAGTGTGGGCAGGTGTACGTGGGGGAAACGGGAAGAACTATCAATACAAGGATAAAAGAACATAAGAGACACCTTAGGCTCTGCCAACCGGAAAAATCCGCGGTTGTAGAGCACGCCATTGAATCCGATCATAGGGTAAAGTGGGATAACGTGAAAATTCTATGCCGCGAGACTGATTTCTGGAAAATACTGGTAAAGGAATCCATCGAGATCCGGCTGACAACTAACACCCTCAACCGTGACACAGGGTATTCACTGAGTAATGCATGGAAACCGGCACTTAAGAAAATAAGATTGGCTGCCTCCCAGCCAATCACGTTAGACCTCACAACCAACTGAAGAGTAAACAAGCTGGCAAACTTCATCCACTCACCATTAGCCCTGAGGATGGAACCCGACTCGTGTTCCGAAACGTTGGCAGAATGGAGGGAGACCATGCGGCTGGAAGCCCGAATAGCCTTTTTTGAATATATTCGCCGGGAAAGCATCAGGTTTTACTTCATCAGATATTTTGTTTCAAAATTGTTAGTTTTATACAAATTTGATAAACAAGCGTCAACCATAAGAGAAAATGTGAGCGGTATTAATATCAATCGCATTATGTAGAAAATAACTCTAGATGGTTCATAAAATCTTTTATAAAATAAACACATCATTAAAGGCGATTGTAAACTGTGTGTGTATTTTAAATGGAAAGACTGAAAATTACTTCATCTACCGTATAAAAATTTGACTGCAGAATGTCCTACATTGCAATCCAAGCCAAATCCCCATGGTACTAAATATTATTTATCTCTTGAGCTGGCTGGACACTCTGATGACGCTCATCAAGTTTTCTATGGCTTGCCACTTGGCAAGAAGTTAAAATGGCTGAATTGGCTACATTTGAACTACTAACCTGGTGGTCACTGTCCGTGTACTTGTTGAACGCATTCCTGAAGCTTCCCACAACACAATTGAAAGAACTTCAACAGAAACTTTGGGTTATCGCAAGATGTGTGCTCACTGGCTCCCCTGCATGCTGACTGACGGACACAAGGAGCAACGTCTTGACTGTGCTCGCAAAACGCCTTGACTGTGCTTGCATATTTCTTCAACAATGTGAGGGGGAGGCACCAAGGAGAAGTTTCTGGACTTTATCATCATGAGAGATGAAACGTGGGTGTTTCATTACACCCCTGAAACAAAACACTTAGGTGGAAAATGCTTCACGAGGGACGATGAAGTCCGAGCAGAGGTCACAAGCCTCCTAAACGGGTTGGTGGGAGACTTCTTCAACTTAGGGACAGAAAAGCTGGAGCACCATCTTCAAAAGTGATTTGAAAAAAATGGGGACTACGTTGAAAAATAGGCAAATATTTAAGCTTTTCAACGATGTGAAAATTAATAACAATTAACAAAGTTTTCTATTTGTAAAAAATATGGGAACCTTACTTTTGGTACAACCCTCGTATGTAGGTGTGAAAATATTAGCAGATAGTAGAATTGAGGGGAGAGCTGCCTCAAGCCAACCCTAGGATTGCTGACCAGTGATGATGAACTGAGCCAACCAAATTTATAGCTGACTTACTGAAATGAATGGTTTTGCAATGCATGCGAATTGACAACAAAATATCAATAGTTTCAACCTGTGCACCCATTGGGGTAGCCAGGAATTTTGTTCTGGCTGGTATCCAAAATCAGGGGGAACATTTTTGACAAACAGGGTACTAAGTAGAAGTTGTATACTAATTTTAACACTTTTCATTATAAAAAAAAACTTCATCTGTCAAAGAAATATTTTGTAATTTCATGATTTTTCAATATTTTGTTCTCTTTTATGAAGCAAAGTAATTGTGTTTTTATATTTCAGGGGGTGGGGGTCCGGACCCCCTGCACCTCCCCCGTGGCTTCGCCACTGCGTGTACCGCCAAACTTCCTCCCAAAGCAAATTACCGCCTTTTTGACTGCTTGTGACTCACCTTGGTGCTCCTCTTTGGCATGCTTGCCGTGTTTCTTCTTCTCAAAGTCGTGGTGTCCCTTGTAACCCTTGTCCCCTTTTTCTCCGTGCTCGGCGTGGTGTGTCTCTTGGTGCTCCTCCCCCCCACCCTTCTCGTATTTCTTGTCACCACCACCCCCACCTCCTCCTCCATCACCCTTCCCTCCACCTCCACTGCCCCCAGTGGCAGAGGACGTCTGGTCACTGCCGAGGGCCGCTGGCTCCGAGGGCTCTTCCTCATCCTCCTCCTCTGCCTCCACGTAATCATCGCTGCTCTCCTCGGCCTCTTCCTCCTCCTCGTCTTCCTCCACCTCCTCTGCTTCATCCTACACACGCAAAGAATGGGTAATGTACATCAGTTAAAAGTGACCAAGGCTGTAGTGAGTGAAGGGGAGCGCCACTTCTTAGACTAAGGATAAAGGTGGAGGTAGGGTAGCCATCTCAAGCAGCAGAAAATATCCATCAGCTATCTAAATAAGGCTGATATATCCAAACTTCATTCTTATTACATGATGGATATTTTGACGGCTTTACGTAGATATCCTGTTTGTAACATCCATGACAAGTTGTAAAAATAATGTTATAATATTATCCAAGTTATAATATCCGTGATATTTAAAAAATTGTTATTCCAAACAGTATCTATAAGTAGTATATATTCTATGTGGAGTTGAAGAGGAGAAATTTTTTGTAAGTATGCCTGGCAATCACTAAAACCATTATAAACACACCCATTACCAAATCATCAGATATTGTGAAGTTATCAAAGAGATGATGTAATAAAGACCTCCATGTCTACAGTTGGACCATGCTGTAATGTTTTTTGATGAGTTCTTTGGATATTGGACTGATATCCATGCAACCTTTGTTGGATTAACATGGATATTAGACAGATGTCATATATTAATGCTGACAATGTTGTATGGATGTTGCTGGGATGTTTATTGCTGCTTTGGATCACCCTCTTCAGTAATCAATGTTCCCATCATATGAATCACGTGATGTGGGAAATTCATGCATCAATGACCACAGGAGGAAAAATTAGACACTTATCAAAATGGAATACAATATGTATACAAATCTGTTGTTTTGGGCATGATTTCATGGAATCGACTTTATATAATGAAAAGTTAAAATTTGTAATTGCACATAAATTCATTGAAGGATGACCTAGGTTTTGATGTGGCACATCAGCTTTTGGTACATGAGAATGGAAGACAGACATTGTATAGTCACACAAAAATTGATTTCTCAAAAATATTAAAAATGATCGCTAAGTTTTTGAGAAATCAATTTTTGTGTGACTACATATACTCTCTCTTCTATTAAAATGTACCAGATATATGATATACCACGTTGAAATCTAGGTTGTCCTTCAATAATTTATGAGGTCAATTTACTTTCCATTACAATGAATAAAAATATTTTTAATTTTACTTACCCAATAAAGGTCACTGAGTTTCCCTTGAATGATTTTATTCAGCACCCAAATGCACCTTCGCATTTTTATCCTAATTTCTGAATCAGGAATACTCTTTTTTTTGTCGTCACCAATCTTTCCCTTCCATCATCATAAGATTCACTAATTGCATGCAAGTCACATGACACAATAACACGCCACCATTGAGACGCTCAAGGTATTTTGGGATCAAAGAGGTGACATCACTCACCCGCTACCAATTTAATATGCTATGGTATACATGCTCAATGATTCAACCGTTAGGTTGGTATGGATAGCCGAGGGTAGAGCTCATCAGTAAGCAAGCCAAAAACGTGTGAAGTTCACACATGCTAGGAATGTCCTAGTGCTTCTCCCGGGAGTTGGACTAAGGATTCTTTGATCAGAAGTCTAGCACTCTACCCACCAGGACACCACGCTGCCCCCAGGGAGTATCGAATCCCCACAAAAATATTTTGGAGACACTGTCTTGAGAGTGCCCACTTCCATGAACTCCCTGAAAAGCAGCAAAGCCACCCCAACTGAAATTATTTCCTGGCTACGGCTTTCAAGGGTGATCACTGTGGTCCATGGAATGGAGCCGTTCACTTGGACCTTGAATCGCAATTAATATAAAGAATTCGGCAGATGGAAGGGAAATATTGGTGACGACGGAAAAAAGAGTACCTATTCCTCATTCAGAAATTGGGACGAAAAATGCGAATGTTTCTATCCACTTTTCCCGACTTTGTGACGTCATTATTGTATTTGCTCATTAACTCGTTCTTAGAGACCCGGACATTGATGTAAAGAATCGCTCACTAGGGCGTTTATGACGACGAACCATGAGAGTAGGACGTGTGTGACCAAGGAGTTACAAAGAGGCGGTGAGCCGCTCGGGAAGAGTCAGTGACGTCACCAACTTATGTGCGAAAGGGTTAAGGCCGAAGATTATTTGCCGCTAATAGATAGAGAATCGGGTGACTGATCAAGAAACGGAAAAAGACGGGTCTTTTTTATTATTCGAACACTATTAAAATCGACAATAAAAAAATTTGGTGAACAAGCCCATTTTTGAAGCGTGAATAAAAAACGTGATCTTTACAATGAGCTAAACATCCAAGAAAAACAGACTGTAAATAAAAAAGCTGCCAACAAGACGCATTTTTTGGGTAATATATCCTTTACTATCATAAAAATCAAATTCGCAGCCACCCAGTTCGCCATTAGCGGTTATACAGACATAAATACAAATATGTGGAAGGTTAAAGAAAGAGATATATATGTGTACATGACGCTGACATAGCAATGGCGCGGAGATGAAATGATAGCCGAAAATACATGGAAAAAGAATCACCTTGACCGGGAATCAAACAAGGAATCTTCTACTCTCCCGGCAGATGCTGAGGCCACTAAGCTACCGGCTTACTTTTACTACCACTGTTTCCGGAGGTGGGGCAGTGGTGGATAAAAACGGGAGGCGCAGGGGGCGCGTCCCCCCCTTTTGGTGCTCCACGTATTGCCGAACATTGCAGAACCACAAAAGATATTTTTTATATCAAAAGATAGCATGTATGCATCTCTTTTGTACGCATGTATGCGTATAATGAGTTAAAACAAAACTATCTTAAATTGTGCATGTAACTTGATTATTTTTCAATACAATAAAAGTATCGGTGGCTCAAAATATCTTTTGCGCCCCCCCCTTGAGTTTTTTTCTGCATCAGTTAATGAGGTGGGGGGGGAGGTAGTTTATTCAAACCATTCCGCCCAGATGTGGCCCATTGTGTTGGCCAAGAGATGGCTCTGGGCATGGTTCCTACCACCAGATATATATAGGATTTGCGTTTCGGGGAATGTCGTTCCCAGCAAGAAGAAATCAACCATTGATTAATATAAAAATTATCGATTTTCATTAACACGACTCCAAGTATGAAGAAATGATTCGATAAAAATTGATGGGAGAACGGAACACCTAATGTCTGTGACGTTAGAAGATTACGTGAGATTTCGTTTTGAATGTATCATCCCAGAAAATTATCGTTCGGAAATTTCCCGGGTTAAAGTAAAATTTCAATGACCGCAGTAAGTGATGAAAAATAGCACGGTAATTAAAAAATGTTTAAAAAAATCGCATTCTCTAAAGCTCAAGTATTTAATATAATAATTAGTGACGACGAAAGTTAACGTGAACAAATACGTTCAAAGAAACGGCTCGCTCGCGCCTGTATGTTTAAAATACATGTTTGACGAATATATGGTACATAGAGATGCATTTAATCAACTCTCTAAATACGTCTATGTGACTTAAATTAAAATGAAACAAGCAAAAGATTAAAGTCGAACGTGCTTGAAAATGTTTCTGACTTCTTACTTGATGAGGCGAAAGAAAAAGTTTTTCAATAACGTACTAGGGAATTATATAGAGTGAAAATAGATTAGCTCTTCATGAAGAGAAACCAACTCGGAAGTCACTTGAAAGTTTTAGCTTCTGAAGCAGAAAAAAATTTACGGTCTAGGCATTTAACTACAAATTTACGTTCTAGACCGTAGACACTGTAGTATACTAGAGGGGAATGTGGCTCATAATGACATTTCTTTTTCAGGATCGACTCCTTCAAATCACGTCCCGAACAACCATTTTCCCTTCCACTCAAAATAATTCCTCCTATTGATGCCTAGAAAGACGAATTGCACATCCTCTTGCAAGGACGGATTCAGGATTTTTTTCTGAGGGGGCACACAGGGGTCTAACAGGCGAACGGTCTTCTCATATTTAGGATTAAGAGAAACACAAAACAATTAATGTACGCAATATACTTTTAACTTTAATATAAAAGTTATCAATATGAAAATATTAATAAGTTACACATATATTAACGTCAGTTTTCTAATAAGTTTCCTTTAGACAGCTGATATTGTTTTATTATTAACTCGCGATCAAAAGCGGATAAATCAACACGGATTATTTTTGTGGGATAAATCAGCACGGATATTTGCGTGGGAAACTCGCTGTCGCTTTAATAATTTTCTGACTTTCGCGTCATACCTTCTCGGTTGGCACCCTTCTTCGTTTTTATATTACTTGGGAAATAACTTTTGATTCCAGAATTTCATGCGAAAGAAAAGTTGTTCAAGTATCCTCTAAATTTAACTCTAATGCTGATTGCAGAAAACAAAATGAACGTGATGTTAACGTGACCGCACTAAAAATTCTGTCTATGTATTTAGCGTCTGAAGGGGAGGGGGGTCGTCATCATCATCATGATTGGTCAACAATCCTAGGATTGGTTTGACGCTGCTCTCCACTCAGTTCTCCTTTAGGCTAATCTTTTCAATCCTACGCATTACTTCTCTTTCACATCTCTCTTTACTTGTTCCATATATTTTGTTCGAGGTCTTCCTTTTCCGTTCTTGCCTAGCGTACATAGCATATATGTATATGTTTCCTTCCTCTATACATTTAGACCTATTTATACATACTTAAAATGCCTTTTGCATCAAATATTCAATGGTAGAAAGAAATAAGGAAATAAAAATATTAAAAACACATTTCTACGAGAAAAGAAGCCATCATCATACCCTTGAATTCCCAAAATTATCACTTACTTCAAAAATCCTATGTTAACAATTTTGCATCAAAAATCCTCTGTTAACACAGAGGATCCTCTGTGTTAACAGAGGATATTTGGTGTAAAATTTAGATTAATAGTTAGATTCTGTAGATAAAATCGAGTAAAAATTGAAAATTGGGATATATTGTCCGCTATACAAACATTCTTAAAATCTATGCTGGTATAGAACTTGAAGAAAATTAATATAGAAGCAGAAGATTAATGGTCTCAAGCAATTTGGACAATTAAATAGGATTAGTAAAGAATGAATAAAAATAAGATGCATAATCTTACAGTGCATCTAAACTCATTACAAAAACAATTTAATTAACATAAGCTGAAACAGAAGATACGAAATATTTCTACCAAACACACCCCTTTGGACGATATCTATTTTCAGTCACAGAATAAGTCTTTGTACCAGTGGCGGATACAGAAAAAACTCAAGGGGGAGAGCAAAATATATCTTGAGCTGCTTTTAATTTTATCGCAATGAAAAATAAGTCGCATGCAAATTTTAAGCTAGTTTTATTTAAACTGAATATACACTTATTCAAGACAATGCCCTCTTATGAAATATAAAAGTTACAATTGTGGTTCTGCAATGCTAGGCAATGGGGATGGCCCCGCAAGGGGAACGCGCTCCCCCTTTGCCCCCCATATGTATCCGCCACTGATTCGCACAGTGAACTTTTTAGGCCAAAAATATTGCTATTGCATGGCAAAACCGAATTATGAACCCAAGCTCTAAGGAAAACATTCTGAGAAGAAATTAATTGGATGCTATTATATGATAGAATATCAAAACAAATTCTGATGGTAAGGGCATAAAAAAACGGGCAAAAACAGGGGTGTACCCAGGATAGAAACTAGGGGAGAGGGGCAAGCCATGGTTGTTCAAGTTGTAATATTTAAGTATGGAAAAGGTGGATGAAACCAAAATTTTAAGAAAACTATAACAGTGCTTTTTTAGTTAAAAAATTATTTGCTGAAAAAAATTGTCTTAGTCACACGTTTTATACTAATATCATTTTTCGTGTTCAAAAAAAATGTTGAAAACTTTCTTTTCAATTCAGCCCTAATTTTCTTCGAAGACTTTTGTGATTTTTACTTCTAGGGATAGGGGGGCAGCAACCCCCTCTTGCCCCTCGCTGGGTACGCCCATGGGCCAAAATAGAATCCAAGAAATTGAGGGTTGATGTAATCCTACTGGAAATTATGTGGTTGGATGAAATTGAATTGAGCGTAATGAAGATGATAAAACGAAGGAATCGGTAACTAATTTTGCATAAAAGATAATAAAAAGACAAAAATGCAGAAAAAAGTTACTATTATTTAACCACTATCGCAGCCAGAAATCTGCTTTTTTAAATCCAACACTGAAAATCACAGGGAGCTTAGGCATAAAAGTATCTACGATAAAAAAGAAAATCTATGTAAAAATATTTCGCAGGCAGTTTTTGCTATGAACTGCGATTAAATTCCGAAATTTCTTAATTTCTTTTCTTCTCAGTTAATATGTTTCGATGAAAAACTAATGTTCACTACAGGAGAAGTCATCGCACACAAAACTCAGCCCATCCCAGACTGTGTACTGATTCAGAGTTAATCTTGTAATACAATGATTCTGAAATACGGATAAACCAGTAACGTGACTTTTTTTTTTTACTTCCCCATTTGTATGCAGACCTGTGCGCCGACTAAACATTCGATGATGGCGTCCTCCGTAGGTCATTTCCGCAACGTACGGCGGCGCGCCGGAGTCCACGCAGATGCTCTCTACGCTACGATTGGCCATAACTAGTTAAAAATTGAGCTCCAAGATTAAAAAAGTGAAAGATAAAATATGCGGCTTGTATTATTATACTCAGAGATGGGCAGTATCGAAAATACTTGTATTTGAAATACGTATTTTTGATACATTTGTAGTTTGTAATTTGTATCGTAAATACATTTTCTGAGAGTATTTTGTATTTTGTAATGAAAATACATCTAAAGAGTAATTTGTATTTTTAAAATACATTCAAAATCAAAATACAAATAATTTTTTTGTGTATAATTTGTAAGAGCGCGCGACGATATGGCAGGGATACCGAATCGGTATTAGCCTGCCATCTATGGGACAATAAATTGCCCCTTAATTTACTTCTGTAAAAACCTTTTCAAATGACCCGGGAAAATCCTCATTCAATGTTTTAAATAGGAATGAAATTGAAGTATTGCTATTTCTAGGTGACAAATCGATATGTGCAAGTGCATATCCGGCTGTAAAAAAGTTGTTTGTACGTTATAACTCTGGCCTCACATCCAGTGCTCCTGTGGAAAGGTTATTTTCTTTCGCAGGATTTATTCCTAATTGCAAAAGAAGTAATTTAGCAGTCTCTATGTTTGAAACATTTATGCTTTTGAAGGGAAAGGAGCATTAAGGAGGAGTAAGTGAGACTAGTGAAATAAACAAATTATTACCATATATTCCCCGTATTATTTAAAAGATTTTGCCCTGGATAATGGTCTGATTGCCAGTTACTTATAAATACATTGTAAGAATGTTTGAGCCTCTCATTCTAAAAATAGTTCATATTTGAATTGATTTTAATTTTTCATTAGATAAGAACTTCGGTGAAGGTATGTATTTTGTATTTTAAGAATGTATTTTGAAATTACATTTGTATTTAGTATCGAAAATACAATTTTTAGAAGTAATTTGTATTTTGTATTTGAAATACAGATTTTAAAAGTAATTTGTATTTTGTATCTAAAATACATTTGACGTGTATTTTGCCCATCTCTGATTATACTTAACTATTTAACCCTTTTCTGTAACCCAAATCCAGTGTAAGAGGTCTTCTGGACTGTTTTTGGTTTAAATGCAAATAAATAAATAAATAAACATCATTATATCATGTGATACTCCTTGTTAAAAATTAAATCTAAAATGTGTGTTCCATGAATTGGTTGTTTTCGGTTTCAGTTTATTTATTTAAAAAGTATAACAGATGTAATCCATTGTTGTTGTTGTGGCCATATGAAGAATAAAAAAATAGCGCAAAGGTCTATTCGCAGACTTTCTGGTGAAATAAAAAAATGAGGATTCTATCTTTGATCGAGAATTTCTTCACGTATTGCATTAACAAGTGTACGTTACTTATCAGTGATATCTCGTTGATTGGTCTCGAAATATTTTTTGTACACAATGACTTACGTATGGGTAACTTTCATGAACCATAGAAAAAAGTGCATGCACAATATAATGAGGGCAAGAACAAGTATAGCGTGAAAAATTAAAGGTTAAAAAATACCGACCATAAGAAAGAAAGACTCTAACTCGTTTTTAATAAAAAGCCATTAGACCGCTATTTATTAAGTTCAAGCACCAATAACAAAGCATACTCTGCCTTCTATTTGCGCATAATTTAAATGGCACATAAATATTTAGCCTCAGTCAAAGGGAAGGATAATGCATTTCAAAAATTGAGTAAGCCATCTTAATTCCAATATATATATTTCTTTTGGTGGCAATAAAAAACATATTAAGCAAAGTAAAATAAATTTAACTATCCCTGCATCACCCGGTATTAATCCTGTAATTGAGGTCACAATTTCACTTGGATCGGTATAATGCACGATTCATGGTCAAAAAACCGTAATTACTGTATATTTCAAATACATGCCTAGCAATTAACCTATGTAATTAGGTAGTAATCAGTGCAACTCAATGCTAACCCATAGAAGCTCCAACAACGGTAGACGCACTTAGTTACCTATTTTGTATAATAAAATGCCAGTGTGAAAGTATTTTGTCTTGAATTTTTTTTAGAAAGATTCAATATTTGCAGGCCATCATACGTCTACAATAACCTATTTAACCTAGCTATACACGAATGAGGGTACTACGTTTAAAAATGTCATGTGACAAACGCAAGGGATCTCTCGGAATGGACTGAAATGATTGCACAAGGCTTCAAATATCAAAAATCACATTAAAGTAACTAATTTTTATGTGTTAAACATAATTAAAAAACATTAAATTCCTAATTAGAATAGTTTGATCTGGAAAAAAAATAAAAAATACCCTTTTCCGAAGACAGTATAAATTGCTCTTAAATGTAAAAAGATAAGCTTTCCATATCTGGGAAAATGAAGTGTAAAATACCGTAATTGGTGAGTAAGGATTGGGACGCTATATTAATATCTAAACCTAATCAGCACTCACACTTTATTCTCCGAGCGAAGAAAAGCGTATTATTTTTTCTTTTTTGGGCATTTCATACGGTTTTTTGGAAAAAGAATGCTTTTTTAAAATAAATTTTTGTTTTATTTTTTCTACTTATTAGTGGTGAATCATATAAAACGGTGAAAGGAATCATATAAAACTGTGAAAGGAATCATATAAAGCTGTGAAAGGAATTTGTGCCAAAAAATTTATAATTACTGCCATAAATTGAGAAAATTAAAATGCTATTTTTCCGTATGGAAATTTATTTAACAAATTAGAGCGATTTCACAAATTATTGCTTGGAAAATTTCAACATGATATTAATTTATTTATCGAGACTATAAATTGAATGGAAAATTGGCAGCGATAGTATGCATATGATGCATGATCTAAAATTCCGGACTGCTTGGCCCCACCGCGTTATATAAAAGAAAACCTTGTTGACGTACCTGCCGCCTACTTTCTGCGGGCCTGTGCCTGGGACGTTCCAATTCCTCAGACTTTTCTCCTGCTAATTCATCCTCCCCATTTCCTGTCGGCCGCTCGTTTCTCGAACGCTGAGGAACCCTTCGAGGGTTCTCGTAAACCCTAGCCGTCTCCGTCACCTTCCTGTCGAACCCTCGCCTCCTTGGGACTTCTTCCTCGGCCTTAGGCGTTGGCGTTGGTACTGGGGTGCTCCCTTCCACGTCCTGAGAGACAGTTTGCTGCATAAGTACCGGTCCCCTGCGCTGTCCCCGTCTCCTCCTGGCGTTCCAATCCTGTCTCGATCCTTCTGCTGCCGCCCCTGAGGACGAACCTTGAGATGCAGGGGTGGCTTGAGTCGGAGTCGTGACTCGAACCCAGGAACTCCTCCCGGGTCTTCGCTCCATCGTGACGTAGGTCGTCTTTGTCGGGGTAATGGTGTTTTCTTTGACTTGCAGGGCCTCATCGGTTTGGTGCAATACGGTTGTCCTAGTCGTGCTCACCGGACCATCACCGTCCGGCGAATTCCTCGTACCGGCCCTCCTTCGCTGTTGCGTCCAGGGTTTCCTCTTTGCCCGCTCAGGCCTCTCGACCACCTCTTCCTCATCTTTTTTCTGCGTCCCATCCTCCTGCCTTCTGGGTTCCCTTCTAACACTGCGACCTCGCTGGTCACCATACGTGAACTGCACCGGTCCCCTGGAGGTGTTCTGCTGTTCCGAGCGGTCAACTTCCGCCTCCGGCTCGGACCGCTGCACCCCTTCGCGGAACTTCATCCTCCTCCTCCCCGGCGCGTCATCGCTGTCGACGGTCCGTCTCCCATCACTGACCGCAGCGGGACCGTGTCGGGTAGCTGGTCTGTGAACCGATCCATCTCCGATTACCTTAGCGCGGCTTGCGTAATCCCTCCGACCACCACTCCGAGTCCCCTCGCCTAGCACGGCTGGTGATCGCGGGCCCTCTCTTGCGTGATGTCTGGGGTAATCGGTCTTTTGATTCGATTCCGCGGTGGTGGTGAGGCCGTCTTTCGACACCTCTTCGCCCGGGCGGCCACGAGAGCGTGGCACTGGTGAATACCCTCCCTCTTTGACAGGATTCTCTCTAGGAGGAGGGGTATTCTCTTCAAAATTTGCGCTGCGCACACTACCTTCAGTTGTAGCGCCAATTTTCTGTTCGTCCAGACTCGACGAAGGCTCGTGATTTTGAGGATTGTCGGTGTCGTCTCTCAGCAAAGATGAGCGTACGTATTGTCTAGGCTTCAGGTCGGCACTAATCAAATCGTCACCGTCCTGGTAACTGAATTTCTGGCCTTTCTTGGGCTTCTTGAAGTGCCTCGGTTTTAAGATGGTGGCGTCTTCTTCCTCTTCTCCTTTCAATAGTTCTCTTGATTCACTACCGTGGGACATACCTCCGTCGGAAGATCTATAATTACTTGGAGAGTCCTTTATTTTTTTGTCGGGACGAAGTTTCTTGTAGTGGCGGGGATTCAGAACTTTCGGCGCTGTCTCCTCACTCGGACTAGGCCTATGGCTTGCAGGAAGGGGAACTTCTGTATCTTCTGAAGAGTAGAAGCTGCCATGGTTGCGTTGCGTTTGATAATTTCTCGGCTTTTGAGGTCTGGAGGTGTCTTCATCTGTAGGACCTTCCCTCAAATGGTTGCCGATAGATGGAGAGGACGAAGTTGTATCGTCTGTATTGACCCCGTAGGGAGAATGACTTTCTTTAAACCTTGCGTACAGATCACTGGCGGAGGGACCATCACTATTTTTTGGATTCCATTGAGCATCAGTTTCTTCCTCTTTGGGGGAGTTCTCACTGCTATCGTATCCATCGGAATTCTCAACATATTTTGCAGTCTTAGGGTTCACTTTGACATTGTCCTCCTCATCCTGGTATCTAAAGTTCTTCTGGTTATCAGATTTTTTATAATGCCTTGGCTTCGGGATCACTGGCTCTTCCTCTATATCTTCTTCGCTAGTTTTATACCCTCTTCCATCATTGCTACGCGGTGTACCACTGGATGACGATGAGGTTTCTGATGGCTTTTTCCTTCTGTTCTCCGCTTTAGGTCTATTATATTGCCGCACACTGCTAACTTTCGTATCAGTAACTTCACTGTAATCAGGTTTATGGTTCGCGGGGATGGGATCCTTGCTTTCCCTGGAGTAAGAGTAATCACTTCGATTGCGATGGAGCTTTTTATATCCTGGTTTCCGGGCCCTAGGAGGGTCCTCCTCCGTCTTCGACTCTTCAGCATCGTCGCCGTCAGCAGGAAGAGACGTACTCAGACCGCGGTACCTCTCGAAGCTGATGGTTCTCTCCTTAGGTTCGGACTGTTCCGCTTCCTTGGCAGGAGTTTCGTCGTAACTCGAGTCCGAAGTGGCACCCACGAACCTACCCTGACCAAGTACGGGATAGCCTTGCTCTTCATCATCATCAGCGTCATCTTCGCTTTGCCTGTCGGCATTGCCTCCCCCGAAGTCGTATCCACCACTCACTGCCTCCGGCCTTGCGTACCTCGGTATTTTGCTCTCAGACCTTTTGTAACTTCCACCTCGATCTTCTTCGTCGTCCGCGAAGGGAGAACTAGCTTCTGCGTAGTATCCAGGCGCTGAGGCATCCCCGTAGTCCTCCGGAGAAGAAGGGGCGTATCCTACGCTTTGGGGCCTTGGAGCTCTCTTCTGCACGGGGCCTGCGTAAGGACTGTACCTTTGGACGGTCGTCACGAGCCGTTGTGGGGGCGGAGCTTCCGTCACGACGTGCAGTATGTTCACTTCGTAAGGCGACGCCACGGCGTCCGGTGGAGACACCTTTCTTTCGGTCGAAGTCGAGGCCGTGGTCGCGACCGGAGGCTCCTTCAAGACCTCCTTCGACTCGAGGGACGAATCCGACGGCTCCGTAACGATCGGTATCGTCGTCGTTTCCGTGGTGACCATAAATTCGGGCCTTCGACCGGACTGGAAGGCGATCTCGGTCTCCTCCTTCGCTGAATCGTCTGCATCCCGGGTAGTCGAAGCTTCGGTCGCCTTCGTTGGTGCGTAGTCTTCCCTCACATCCCTGTGATCGACGGGGGTTGCCGAACTTCCCACAATCAACAGCAGAAACAGCGTCGTCAAGACGCAAACGCGGGCGAGGAAGCCGGGGGGTGTCCTGCCCCAGCGACCCATTTCCGAATTCACTATATTATCCTCCTGGGGGCTGGTTGCGGCGATGTTAACACAAGGGAACGTCGCGGTAAACTGTTTAGTCCTTTCGGTTCACGAGAGGCTTTTTATAAAGAAATCCAGGACGAGAGGGAGTGGGAAAAGTGGGAGGGGTTTGAAATCGGCCAAGCACGCTTTATAATCGCGGTGATGCTATCCCCACCTCCCCTCATACCTCCATCCACGGCACAAAAGGCACCCCTCGCGGCCATCTTAGATTAGTAAAGTTCTCTCTTCTCGGAGGAGAGTTCGCGCGCTATGCTCAAGTACCCCCGCGTGTGGCCAGACGTTCCGATGTTTTCTTCTCCTCTCCCTCCCCTTCCCCCCCAAAATCTCAGCGCCCCCCTCACCTGCCTCCTACTCCGTCCGCCACGCTGCTTTGAACTTCCGTTCCTTTCGCTTTTGCCCCAGGGCACCAGCAGCCGAGGACGGTCTCCGACTGCCGCTGGGGTAGATTTCCGAGCCGGGTACCGGCGGACACAAAACAAATGAAATGCTCCCTCGCGCGAGGCGTGTGATGCAATTTTCTCGCGGGGTTTAGGGAGAAATGGAAGGGGGGTGGGTAAATCTTTTGGCTGCCCGATTCTGAGGGCGAAGCCGCATATCGGTGTTACCTAGTATAGAGTTGCAAATCGCCTCTTTAAGCTTGAGAGGCGACATCCGTGAGTCACGCTTCACTGGTCTGAAACTTAAACAAACATTAAAAAAAGCTATTTCTTCAAACTTTATACACATGAGTATAATAGATTCCAAATTCAATTAAAATACAAAAAAACCAAAGCCGCCCCTGTGCAACATATAGCCAGTGTTGCTTTGATCATAAATATAATTTATGCATGAAATTAATATTTCATGATTCTAGTCAATTATTTTTTGCAAATCATTCCTGAAGCCCTTACATATTTCACCCCAATCAAGCGGCCACTTTCCTTCAACCCGTTTGGTATCCACTGACAGAAGGTTCCACTTTCTTTAATGTTTTCAGTAACCCATTTAGTACGAAGTTCATTTACTAGTAAATTATTCATTGCTTCATTATTCATTGCAATAATAATAATTTTATAATATATCTCAGTAGTCGCTTAATTATTTTTCATCGCTATATTAATCGCATAAAAACGGTTTTACAAGTATCCCACAACCCTACTGATTTAATACGATGGAATACTTAGTCAATACTATACCCGAACTTGGCAAACAGACCTACAGCAAATATTGCGCAAAGCTTCTATGTTGACATCCTCTGATAACGAGGTACTAAAATACTCAATACTTACTTTAAATTCTATGGCATTTTACATTATCCTAGGCCCAACAGACATTTAATTCCTTGTCAGGTGAGAGATAAACGCAGTCAAAGAGGTTTTGGGGTCAAAGCCTCTTTTCCAAATCCGAAATGAGCGAAAAATCTGAATACTTCAAAATGAATTAATTGGACAAAAAGGATAATTAAGCTTTACTGTGGTATCATCGCTGTCATTATAGTTTTACATAATCCTATGTTTAATGTTTGTTGAGAATTATTAGATTTTTTTGATTTCAATTCATATACCTCTCTTCCAAAGTAAAACTGTGCAAAAAATTCAACGCACTGATTAAATATTAATTATTTTAAATAAACCCATCATTTGGATAAGACAATTTGAACTCTCATTTCTGCCGTTGAAAATAACCTTTCTTTAAAGCGCAGTCATCCATATTGACAAAGTTTTCTTGAAATCAAAATGAATACCCCTTTTCAGAGTAATTTTCTGGCTGCGCTGGCGAGGAAGAGGTACCTGTGTGAAACAAAACACCGGATATATATTACGACTCTATTCGTACCTCTCCCGTGAGCTTCTTCACGCTTGTTGACGCGAATTCACAGCCTCCCATTCGTGTAGCGGGGTGGGGCTGAAATGCTGGGAGGGATAATTGGGGAAGGGAGGAGGGAGTCCACTTAACAGAACCACCACCTTTATTGCCTTTCACGTGCCCCAATGGGGAAGTCATCGGCACTTCGCGGTTTTGCTTTTTCACGCCCGAACGACCGAGGGGTATCCCGGGCGAGAAAGCACACGGTTGCCCCGGCGACGGAGAGACAACAAGCGAAGTCGCTCGCTTCTTACGAAAGAGATCGAAGTGTCCGCCCGCGGTACGATGAGCTTTGCACACTCAGGAAGTGGAGTGGAAAAAACGCGGGTACCACACTTGAATTGGGAGGTGCGGTGGTGGGGTGCAGTGCAAGCGATCCGTGCTGCATCTCGGCGAAGCGAATGCACAGAGTGTAAAGGAATGTATAGAACGATGCCTTTAGCTCGAATTAGCACGTGTTGTTTTTTTTTATTCACGGCCCAGGGAAGCAACACAGTGGAACTTCCGCGAGCACTTTTGCGGTAGCGAGGCGGTACGTCTTCGGGATGAGGAACTTTTTAGAAAGGATCGAACGGAAGAACTATAAGGATGTAGCCTCGTTTTAGTCACATCGAGGTCGGATATTGCACTTTCTAGAACTTAGAAGAAAAATGTCTGAAAATTGTTTCGTGGTTTTTCCCGAAAAGCCGGCAGAAATCTTGACACTTAAAATTTGAACCACCCTCAGCACAGCTTGAAACCACTATCAGTCCGAAATCGGATTTAACTCCGATAAACCTTTTATCATTATTAGTGTATATCAGAGACCAAAAGCTCCATCCGAATAGTTGGCTAAATAGATTAATAATTAGGCTTCTGTCAACGATGACTTTTGGATAGAAAAGTATCGGTAAATCCTTTTGTTTTAGCTGTGTTATGGCATATGCCTTCCGAGACGTAATGGTTAACTGTTGATAAATATTTCAGACATTATTTTGTCGAATGATTAAAAATATGTAGGTATACTAGGATAATGGGATATTATTTCTTCGCTTTGTAACTCATTTATTATTTTTATGCCACTTTTTTACTTCATTTTCAATGGTAAACATGGATAAATTCGTTGCGATTTGTGAACAAGGAAAAAGACATTGAGGTAAATGAAGGTTTTAATCAAGGACGCAGGTTGGCGACTACATGATCCATAACGGAAACGTTTTTTGTATAGGCTATTAAACAACTTTTTGCTATTTAAAACGACAAACATCGAGTTTATAAAGCAAAAATGAGTACGTAGAATATATGCACGTTACTCAATTACTCAAAAGTATCAATAGTTCATTTTTCAGCTATTTGAGTCAACCATTTTCATGCAACTTTTGTGCTCTGATTTCAATTGCATCACTCATTTGCTAATAAATAATCAATTAAAGAAGTAATCCAGTCCCGTGTTCGCATTTAATTCTTATCGTGATACTTATGCTATATCACTTTTTGTCAAACCAATGTAGTAATAAACAGTTTTCAAACTCTAAGACAAATAATACCCTGCGTAGCTGTATAAAATTGCTGATTCTCAAATTAAATTTCAAAAAATTATGTCCCGGAAGGATTATTTTATTTATTATAGCCGTCAGTAGTTATAGCGCAGTTGTAAGAGAATATTTTAAAATTGTCATAAGAATGAGGTATGATTTGTGCCTCGTACCAACCTCTTTAATACTTGGCAAGACACAAATCCGATAAATAATATTCTACCATCCTAATATGCATATTTTTGTTTATTAAACAAATTATTGCCTGAAATATATATCAACCTGTCACTATATACGTCTCGGAAGGCCTTAACACAGGTGATAGGGGAGACTGGGTACGGTTGTGACAATTTTAATTTGATCGCCTTTAGTTCTGTAAGTAGGCTACTAAGCTGAGTGTTTCTTAAGGTAATTTGTACATTATTACCCATTTAAATATTAAATGTGTAACCATGAGCACAATTTTTAGCTCACAGGAGCAAGTTAAAGAAAATTTTGTGTCACAACCGACCACACCCCTAGGGCGTTTGCCATATCGATACAAAATAACTTCCTAATAAAGTAACCACAGCTATTGAACCAATCTTATAT
Organism: Ischnura elegans; assembly: GCF_921293095.1. Lineage (NCBI taxonomy): Eukaryota > Metazoa > Arthropoda > Insecta > Odonata > Coenagrionidae > Ischnura > Ischnura elegans. Next base: position 86,230,210 of record NC_060252.1, read on the forward strand.
CGAGGAAAGATTCTTAACTTTCTGTCTACATTCATGTAACAAAAATCATGACAAGGAATCGAACAAAAATATTAACTTTTGACTGTTGAAAACCAACATGGGCCCCCGCTAGAGTTTACAGCGCGCGATGGCTGACGCAATACTGTGACATAGGTTCAGATGTGCAAGCTGCTCCTCTATCCTCTTGCATAGTCCACTATTCCGACTTTCACTACCCTGTCCTGGCACAACCGTACCCTGTGTGCCCTATCCATCGATTCACTATGAGTTTTTTCAACCAAAGGACATCGTGGACAGAAGCCTAATTGTTAATCTCTTTAGCCAACTATTCTAATAGAGCTTATGGCCTCTTGCACACAGTAATAATGACGAAAGGTTTAGTGGAATTAAACCCGATTTCGGAGGAAGAGTGGATTCAGTCTGGGCTTCAATTATTTCATTTATACTATCGTCCTTTGTCACATACACGACCAGGTAATTAGCCGTCTCAAATCTGTGAAATGAATGAGAGCCAGTGAAGTGATGAATAACCAGGAGGGGTTTGCATGAAACCTTTTCCATTGCAAATGGAGGGTTTTATGCAACACTCCCATTAGCGTGTTTCACGTGTGAATTAGTGAGTATAGGACAAATATTTCTAACCGTAGATAGTTCTATTTCTAACCATAATAAAAGCATGAAATGGTTTCAGATAAAAAAAACGGTAAATAATTACTTTCAACACCAGAGTAATGACGTCATACGCATGGCATAAAAGGGCTTACTGTTTATTCGAAGATGTAGCAAAACGAGTGATATTTTTGATGAGGATGAGTAAGCTCTCCAAGCAAAGGAACATTTTCGAGGCAAAACATGGCATCGCTAAAAAATAAATAAGTAAAAGGAGGAAAAAGTTAACACGATAATAAAATGGTGATGAAATTCTTGTTTCTTGACCAAGAATTGGATGAAAAAAATATAAAAGCCAGGGGAATGATTTTAAGATGACTTGGGTCATCGAGAGACTAAGAATTTATTTTTTACTGAATAAAATGTAGTAGCTGAAATGAGTACATGTGAAATGCTATAAATTCAGCCATATAAACGAACTACTCGCTTCAAAAGAGCAAAGACAAAAAAATCTCAAAAAAATAGTGGCAGCTTATGTAGGCAATAGAATTTTTTTCTTTATATTTTTTACACAAAAGCAAAGCAAAACCTATCCAAGAGGAACGATTATTCAATTTTCTCGCGCAGAAACGTTAACAAGGTTCACTCGAGCAAAAGCACTTTTTGCCCTTATATATGTCTCCAAGATGCTTTGACCAAGTTAAGAAAGAATTTTTTCCCAAGACTCGTTCAATGCCATAAAAAACCCTGAATTGTACATATGAATTTAAACAGCATTAACCGACGTCTGGCACATGATGCCCGAGTGGCAAGATTCAGAATGGACCTGAGTGAGTTTCTCACGCCCAAACGAAACTGAGATAGAAGAGTAATTTTCGTTCATCAGTGTGATAGCGTATTGAAAATACTCTAGAGAAATTTTAGCTAAGGATACTTCTCCACGAATGACGTCCAAAAAGAAAGCTGCTAGCAATCTTGATCGTCTGACTGAATCCTGAAGAAACAGATTTATCCCACACATTTCTTGGAAAGGGAAGTATTAAACTTCTTTTTACCGATAAAAATTAAACTAAAAATCCAATCACTCTATACTTTTAGGATACTTTGGTTTACTCAAAATCAGATTTTGAATTATATCCGTTAGAATTGAATAGAATTTCATAATTTATGGTGCCAAAATATTTTCCAAAATCCGTATTACTTCAAATGCTTCATAAAAAGAGGACCTAAATTTAAAAAATACGTATTGAAATGATTGATTAGGGGATTGTACTACGTAAATAACTAGTGTATACAGTCAGTAGTCGGTAAAAGTTGCCAAAAAAGTCATGGTTCCTTATTCTAAAATGTTGTAACTGGTAATTAAAGATAAAAATATAGAAGTTTTATTCTGTTATGCTTATGAAATTTCTGTATATTTAAATGTTGATGAATGAAATATTTAAGGAAATGATCTCTAACGCAAGAAAGCCCTAATGTCATTAGTACTTAATGATTTGTAAACAATTCATGACATGAGTTGGATTTCGTATTGGAGTGTTCTCTTCTTGTCTTTATGTTCAAGCGCCTTCTTATGATAATACTTGTGAATAAAGCAAACACCTGTTTTGTTCAAATCAATGTGAAATGCTTGTAAAATTAGTAGAAAGCAAATTATTGCTATCATAATGTGAGGAGAAAAGTTTTTGAAATAACGAAATCAATTAAAAATGGTATTTCCATATGGAGCAAGAAACACTGCACAGGAATAGGCCTATAATTTCCAATAAAAACAAACTTTAAGTGATAATTCTTCCCTACGCTCAACAAGCTCTTATTTACGCATTCGTCCAGATGACTTCTCATTTGACGCATAGACCGGTTGCCAATGAAACCTGCGACACCCCAATTGGCATCATGGAAATATCAATCGCCAGCTGCTGATCCAACTCCTCTCAGCCACACACTATTAGGTTTAAAGGGAGTTGGAGAATTTATAGAAACCAACTTACCTAGTCAGCAGAATATTATACTCTCGCTTCACGATATTAAACGTTTCGGAGGACTAATCGTAAAGCGAATTCCAGCGAATTCCATTCCGTGTTGCATCTGTATTACTCTCAGGCGAGGAATCAGTTCAAAAAGTATTGAAAAAGTGATCTTATAAAATCTGATTAGTTAAAAAATAAGATTTAGAATTACATATTCGACATGCGAGTGTAAACAAAGTCGGAGAAGAAGTCATCGGAGGCAGGCGTCTTGTCCTGACCTGAATAATGAGGAATCGGCCAAAGGCGGGTGAACTTCACATAATACAACTTTAGGGGTAAGCATTTTCCCCCAATCCACTTCTGCATGTTTTTGCTTTTGGGGGTGCTCAAAGACGTCATTCAGATTTGAATGTACGACTTTCAATCCGTAGGTATCCGTAAGTCAATTATTCCCAAAGTACGTCTCATGCTATATGCCTGACTTGATCAATGAGAAGACGCCTGCCTTCGAAGATGTGTGTTAAAGACGGCCGATACCAACACACTGTACTTCAGTGATCTGAGGGAAGTCAGCTGTGATGCCGGCGAAACTGTTGTCTACCCAAATGGACACACGGGGTGTAAATCTCGTATACCACTCCGCTGGGCTGACGTGGAGATCAGCTACCTCAATGGTACAATGTCTAAAAGGGACATTTTTGGTCACACAAACGGTCGAAGATTTTCGCGTACCCAGGAATGGCTCAGATCAGTGGCGTAACTATGGTGGGGGGGATGAGGGGATAGATCCCTCCACCAAAGCCTTAGACAAATAAAAAAATATTTTAAAACTTTTGTCTAGCTTTGACGTATAATAACTGCATTTGCTTAAAATTAAATTTTAAATGCTAAAATGATATAAAATGTATTTCCAGGCGTATAAATTTTCAAAACTTTTCCCGGAACCCCCATTGCCTTGGGGGGGGGGGGGAAGTCCCCTCTCGTGCCCCTCCAACCCCCTCAAAGCTTAGTCCTAGTGACTCCACTGGCTCAGATGAAATAACGCATGTGCTCACGAGCATGCACTCGAACAGCTGCCAATACGGAAAGGAAAACCGACGGAGCACGTCGAGACCACATCCGTCTGTTCCGGCGAATAGGGGAAAGTGGTCCATTGCTCTCGTTCACGGTACGTTGCCCTCCTCACTGGTTTTCCTTCGCTTCCTTCGTGTAATACAACCGTCGTAAATAGGGCACTCGCACCGGGGTGAAGGTCGGAAGCGCAGATCGAGATGAAGACGAGGTACGGCGTAAAACATTCGTGACCGCAGCACGTAACACTTGATGCCCTTCTTCTTCAATGCGGTTCCCAACAAAGGAGGATGTTTCCAGAAACAAAGTACATGCGTATCTTCTCCAAGAAAATCAAAAGGAGCGAAAAAAAATAGGATGCTGCGCGATAAGTTTGCTTGCTTGAATCATTGAGAATAGATATCTTTAGGAGCGACCCGGGGAACATCAATTTAGAACCCGAAGAAATTCGTTTTTACCCCGAAGCTTAAAGGACTTAAATAAATCCGAGGTGCAATTTTGTACGAGCATATCCTTCTAATTTGTCAATGGCTGGTGTCCTGACACCCCCTGCCACGCGCCTATTGAGGTGACTTGCCATGGCGATAAACAGTGGAACCGTATGACAGGTAACATAATCACGAACAGATGTTTGAATGATTCATAGATTTATATTAACTGACCCAGGTTTCGACAAACTCTACCTTTATATAAGCTTTTAGCTTCATAATCACATAGGCCATGCTAAGCAAAGGGCAGGCCGAAGCGAGAGTGATAGCATCTAAAACAGCGCACCATGTGACGTTATATCTCAACCCTAACAAAATTTCACGAGGTGAAATAGGTGGATGGGGAACACATTTAACAACTTTAGCTAATTAGGGAATACATTTTAAGCAAATGCTACGGTGCACTCCCATCTTACGTGGACGTGTACCTTAGATTAATAAAAATTAAATTCAGCCGAGAGGCATGTTAAGATTAGGTATCTAACACGCTGCTGGAGTTGGCGCAATAAGTTAATAGGACGAGGATTTACGTGAGATATATCAATGCGCTTCAATGCACGTATATGACGATGGGAAAGAAATTAGTTTCAACACATAAAATGTTTAGAAACCCTACCAATGATGAATTTCTGAAGAAGTCTATAAACACATTTGGGAATACGAAGATTTTCATTATACAAGAAGGAAATCCTTAAATTAAGCAATGATAAAATTGTAGTCCTCAATGAAAATGAATCTTCGACGACAGAAAAAATATCGAGGACAATTTCATCGAAGTTCTTTTCCTCTAATGCACGCCTCAGTGCATACAAATTATTCTCCCTTTCGGAGCTGGCTACACCCGTAGTGGAATGCCTGTAATGAACGGAATGCAGCTATGCTACTGAGCAGCGAATCGTGTCAGATCGGAAGGACCCAATAGCGAACAAAATAATGCTTCGTTTTCTTTCTTTTAAACCCTTCAAATGCAGGGAACGTACACTTGTACTGGAAACGCCGGGATAAACGTACTTCTACGTTCGACCCTCTCTCCTAGGTTCTTTCCTGGCCCCATCTTATCCTTAGGGCGAAAGCCTTATCCTTAAGCCGAAACTATTTTTTTCGTACGAAATTCGGTTGTCAACTTTCGATATTTTCCGAAAGAATCCCTCACGCTGTCGGAGCCGCATTACATGCCATGAACTATGAACCTTTATTACATGCATCTTCAATGAGTTCAAGTTGTATCACTTGAAGCGACAAAATATGAACAGATTTTATCAGTTGATTTATATATTTTCTTTGTGTTCTCACCGCAACAACAGTCCGTTGGCCGGACTGTACTGTACTGAAAAATTACAGTGTTTCACGAAATATCACTTTCAGTGTATTTCTTAGCAAATCGGTATGGTTCAATATTTTAGCCAAATTGATTTTTAGAACCTGTACGATTTCGAATCTGTTTCTCTGATTTTGAGAGGGTCATGAAAAAGTCTACAAGAGCCAACGGACGCGGTGAGAACCCGAAGAAAATGCGGAAATCATCTCATTAACGCAGCGAAAATCTTGGAACAATCAGTGCTTGGTATAGAATCAACCATAAAATTACGAAAGAACTCGATAAAATGCTAGCATTTTTAGATATTCGGCAGTTAAAAGAATGGGTGCAGAGATTTTTAGGTGTGATGATGCTTTGCTCAATAGGGTGGTTTCCTATTATTTTTTTATTGCCTTAATCGAAAGATTATTACTCCTGGAGTACGTATTTCACGCTTTTAGATTTTTAAATGACAATATCTATTTTTCGCGATTAAATGAAAAGTGAAAATTTTCAAGCGCGCGAAAACGCGACGCTCAAGTATGAATGCCGGGAAATATCTCCGTACGTCGTATTTCTGGTTCCCCCTCCCGACCGGTGAGGTGACCTTGAGGCGAGGCTTAGCGCTGATACGTCGCAGGCTGCCAGCGGGTAGCTGAGTACCTTGCTGAATGGTAGCGCTTGGCTTAAAAAAGGTTTATTAATACCTTATCAAACGAAGAAAACTTTCCGACCTTAGCCAGTTTTAGTAGGTGATTATTAAGACATGTTTCCCTGAGCTCTGTGCCTCATGCATGCATTGGTAACCTCAGACGATGTATAACTCCTATCCTCTCGTGTAGAAACTAGGTCCCTGTGACGTCACGTGGAGTGGAATCGCATTGGCGCCAATCTGGCCTTTTTCAAATGAGGATAAAATTTGACCCTTGCCATTCGTCTAAACCGGTATTTGAAAAACCAAATAATTTGTGTATTATGAATACACTAATGGTGGGTAACGAATCGCAATCAATGCCTTTCGTTTTCTTTGATGAAGGAAACTACCCTATTGCCAAGTCCTCACCGCGAGATAAGGTTCTGGAGGGGATTGAAAGCGTTCTCCCTGCCGCGCCACTCGCAGGGGTTGGCATCCTTACAGGCCGTTTTCCACGGGGCTCGTACTTGCATAGTCTGACTTATGTACGAAGGCGCAGTCAAAATTGCGTCGTGTAAAGCGGTGAATTGCTAGAACACATGCGAGAATGTGTGGACGTGAGATGGCAAAATAATCCCTGTTCTAATTTCGTTCATGCATTCGCGCAATTCCACGCCATTTTAGAAATTAATACAGTTCTAACCTGCGCAATTCCGTGCCCCGTGTAAAACGGCCTTAAAGCACCGTTCACTGCAACTTAACTTGGCGTAACTTAAATTATTATGAACTACTGGATGACATTTTCACTCAATCACAGCACAAACCACGTTTCCATTGTGAAATTGAGTTAAGAGGACTTACTATAACTTCTGAGCTTCCCAATTATATCAAAACATCTTCCATGCTCCTGTTGTATTTAAAATAAAATTGTGTTATCCTCAACCAATAACTATCCTAAGCCTACTTCATTCCTTCTAACTTACTGTGAACCAAAATACGTTCTATTTGAGTTTTCTACTTCACAATAATGCACAGGTAAATCTAGATAAGTTGTGGTGAACGACACTTGGCCCTCTCCTAGACTGCTCTTTTTCAATTGCAGTCAATGAACTATCCATCAATTCCGGTATTTTTTTGGTACCTGCATTAAGTTGTTCGACCTTATTGTACTCTTTTGCAACAAGAAAATGATTCACCATGATGATGGCATTTCTCGCACGCACCGGCAGACTTGCGATCAAACTGCCACAGCTGTAGCTTTAGGAGAAGTTTGGATCCGTTTGTTGAATCCTCCTACACCCACCTTTTCAACCTTCCATAAATGAGACAATGCCCCCATACACGTTTCCCCCTCCCTTCCCGCGGCCTTCTTTTCTGGCGTACGCGCAGAAATGGCACATTAGCAGGAGGAAGCGAAGAGAGGAGGTCGCCGGTTCCCCTTCGCTGGTTCAGCTCTCCTTCTTCACACAGCCCAGCGTCACGGACGAGGGAGGATCGCCACTACGATGAGTCGCGGCACAATAGGTAGAACCCAAAGCACGCGACAACGAGCAGCAACGTAGGTTACATGTACATCTATCTTCACCCTGCGAGGCACCACTAGGATGTTTGGCAGGGGGTGATCAATCACCAGCATGCAATAGGGTAGTTTCCTTCATCAAAGAAAACGAAAGGCATTGATTGCGATTCGTTACCCTCCATCAGTGTATTCATAACATACAAATTATTTGGTTTTAGAAATCCCAGTTTAGACGAATGACAATGGTCGATTTTAACCTCATTTGAAAAAGGCCAGATTGGCGCCCATGCGATGCCACTCCACGTGACGTCACAGGGACCTAGTTTCTATACGAGTAGATAGGAGTTTTACATCATCTGAGATTGCCAATGCATGCGTGAGGCAGAGAGCTCAGGGAAACACCTCTTAATAATCACCTATTACAACTGCGTATGGTCTGAAAGTTTCCGTTGTTTGATAAGGTATTCATAATCCTTATCGAAGCCAAGCGCTACCTGCTAGGAGCCTGCATCGCAGCGGCGCACACATTCTCGCCCCAAGGTTACCTAAATTTGCGGCAGCGGGAACCAGAATGACGTCACACGGGCTTGTCCCAGCATTCATACTTAGCCGTCCCGTTTTCGCGTGCTTGAAATTTTCACTTTTCATTTTATCGCGATAAATAGATATCGTCATTTAAAAATCTAAAAGCGTTAAATACGTACTCCAGGAGTAACAATCTTTCGATTTAGGCAATAAAAAATAATAGGAAACCACTCTATTGGACTTCCACATGCACACCACACGGTCCAAAAAACGTCACGCATGCTAACAAATTTGAGATAACGTAACTAAGGTCTAGAAAATTCGTTGCCCCTGAATTTCCCCTTGAGGTCAAGTAAATGCATTGCCCATCCAGGACAGAACTATAACAGGGGCGGCAAAAAGTTCTATAATGCAATCCATTTTCGGGTTTACTGCTACATGAAATGAAGTTTTATCGTCAGCGTTTCAATCTGGGAACGACTTCAGGAAACCGCTTTTAGCCGGATTTATAAAAGAAAGCAGAAAATATGTCAAGTCCTGATTGATACACTCATATTTAGGGAAAGGTATGTTTTCCAAGCATCGCTCTGGCGATGGCCATCATTCCTATTCAAATTTATAGTCCATTAAGAAACCTCGACTACCTCTCTAATTAACCGTGGATAATATGATCACGTTCTTGCGATGACTTTGGCCTCAAATTATGGTACGGACTATAAATGATCGGCGATCATCCCATTCTAATTTATTCCAACAACATACACTGGGCGGCCACTCAAATTAATATGAAAGGTATCCTTACAGTTTAGGTAGATAGATGCAAATGGAACATTTCGTGAATCACTCCGTTGAACTTCCTTCTTTAATTCGCAAAACGGCCAATTCACTTCCATCCTATCTATACTAAAATACTATTCGCCTCCCCCTTCCTCTAACAGTTTTTACATAACCTTCCCGCTGAGTATTCACTCCATCCAATTAATGACTATTGTAAATTGTTACATTCTTTTAAGGTGGAAATATTTAAGGGAAATACCCCATGAATCAATTATATACGCAAGTAAGATAAACATATTTTCAATTAAATTCTGTTTTTCCTCGACGGATAATTTTCAAGTTTCCGTTCACGTCGAAATTAGAAACAGCCAATTTCACCGCAATAACAACTTTCCCCACGTAATAATAAACACAGGTCAAGCACGTAGCACCATCATTATTGTTAAAACTTTCCAAAAGATTATGTGTGGCATTGCTTAATTCATTATTGCTAGGAAAGTTAATAAAAATTTTGATGTTGAAGATCAATCAATCAATTAGAGAGGTAGTCGAGGTTTCTAAATGGACTATACATTTTGATAGGAATATGGCTATCGCCAGAGTGATGTTTGGAAAAGATACCTTTCCCTAAATATGAGTGTGCCAATCAGCACTTGACACATTTTTTATAAATCCGGCTCTGCTTTTATAAAGCGGTCTCCTGACGACATCCCGAGATTGAAAATTCGTCCAGGAAATCAAGACTGATACCCTTAAAAAATTAAAATTTTTGAGATGACATTTTCTTCATCATGCTCCAGGTCACTTCGTAAATATAACAATATCATATTTTGTAAGGGGTCAACATGGGTGGTATACTTTGCGTCTGGGCATCCGGAATTTATAACCAAGACCCTGCTCTCAACTGTCGCCTAGGATACCCTATCGCGCTCTGGAGGCCTCTTTCATTAGGGCCGCTCGGAAGGTGTACACGTCGCGTCGCGATGGTCTCTCCCGCAGCAACGAAGTCGCTGAGAGCCCGAGTGGATATGAAGAGGCGTGAGATGATCAACTCCGTCGTCCGACTCACGTCCGCGTGTCGAATAGAATCTCTCAGCGCTTTAGTTGGATTTTTCCACGCTGCAGCTGTGGTCCAAGCGCTGCAGTAATTGAGGAGGCGATAAGGCAAGGGGTACAAGTGATTTATTTCTCAACTGAGTTAGGTAAAGTTAGTTGTTAGAAGAAATACATCAAAACTTGGTTGCCAAGGGATGCGAGTGATTACATGTTCTGTGCTGACATCGAGTGTAAAATCAAATGCACTACCGAATATCTAATTGTTCTTGTTTGTTTTCTATACCTAATTTCTGTACCTGACTCTGTGTAGAAAAAAAATCACTAGTACCCCTTGGCTTCTCACCCATTCAATTGTAATCCCAAGTTTGGGAGTTCCAGTCCTGTGTGAAATAATAGATAATTCTACACAAACACCGGAGTTTTAAAGGCCATTTATCCAAACCATGGGATTCATACAATGATTATCAGGTATACCTACTTCCAAAAAAAACTTTCTTATGTCGTTTTATTTTGTATAATGTTGCAGTAGCGCTGAAATAAGCGTTTTTCCTGGGAATTCATCCTATGGTTTGCCGGTGCTCCTGTCACGGATATGAACATGAAGCGAGAAGAAAATGAAAGAACAAATGACATAGTTATTTACAAAGGCTCAATATTTCAAAGGCAGTGATTCAAAACCTGCATATGATGAAAGGCGCCTTCAATCTTAGTAATTTTGGCGTGTGACGCGGTCAGGGGTAATTCATAAGAGCCATGTTTTGCCTGATTGTGAATAATATCATAATTTGATTGCGTGATTAAACTCATACGGCCTTTTTTTTTAAGTTTTTTGGTTGGCTTACAGATGCTCATCACGGGTATTCCTTCTTTGTCGATAATCTTCACAATTGAGGAGGGGAAATAACCAGGGCAATAGGCAAAATGCTTGATGTAAATGTACCTTAATCTGTTGAATATTTTTAGTACTTAAACTGCAACAATAGCTTATGCTTACATAAAATTTTACATTCCACGAGGACCACGGCTCGACGTCCCATCCGACGGACGAAGTGCTGTACTTTAAGTGTCATCCACACACACTCAAGCAGGGATCGGGTAACTTCTGAAAATAATCTGCCGCCGCCAAGACCCACGAACCCGGGCCATCGGGGTGTAAAGCCAACACTCTATTCGCCGTACCAACCCGATTCCCGCCGAATAGGGTGGTTTACTATTTTTTTAATGGCCTAAATCGAAAGACTATAACTCCTAGAGTACGCATTTCACGTTTTCAGATTTTTAAATGACGATATCTATTTTTCGCGATTAAAATGAAAAGTGAAAAATTGCAAGGGCGCGAAAACACGATGGCTGGGAAAATCCCGTGTGACGTCATTCTGGTTCCAGCTGCCACTGTGTGAGGCCACCTTGGTGCGAGGCTATGAGCGCTGCCACGATGCAGGCTGCTAGCAGGTAGCAGATTACCCTGCTAGCAGGTAGCGCTTGGCTTAAATAAGGATTATTTATCAAACGAAGGAAACTTTCCGACCTTAGGCAATTTTAATAGGTGATTATTAATAGAGGTTTCCCTGAGCTCTGTGCCTCCTGCATGCATTGGTAATCTCAGACGATGTAAAACTCCTGACTACTCGAATAGCATCTAGGTCCCTGTGACGTCACGTGGAGTGGCATCGCATGGGCGCCAATCTGGTCTTTTTCAAATGAGGTTAAAATTGACCATTAACATTCGTCTAAACTAGGATTCCTAAAACCAAGTAATTTGTATATAGTGAATACACTAATGGTGGGTAACGAATCGCAATCAATGTCTTTCGTTTTCTTTGATGAAGGAAACTACCCTAATAGTTCTTGGAGTAGTCAATGGTATCCCCCTCGTAGGAGAACACTAGGGAGGGCCCAGTGAACCCTCCCCCACCGTAGTGAAGATGCATATGCACTCATCATCATTAGTCTAACAATCTTAAGATTAATTTGATGCAGTTCTCATTTTCTTCCCCATATCTGCTAGAATTTTCATAGTGACGTATTTCTTCTCCCTTACATCCTTAGTATCCTGTCCCATGTGACTCATTCGTCCTCCATCGTTCATGCCCTCCTTCCCTTCCTCTTGTCCTTCTGAGATTATTTTCATCAAGCCATGATGTCTCATAATGTGGACAACTAAGCTGTTCCATTTTCTTAGTACTTACTTCCCATTCTCCATGGTACTTCCTCACTACGTACTCGGTCGATCCATTTTATCCCCTTCATTCAGGAATTTCGTTCGGGGAAGGGGAAATAAAAACAGGTGGGAACATTTTTGAAAAACAGGGTACTAAGTAAAGGGTTTTAAACTAATTTCAACACTTTTAATAATCGAAAAAGCTTCATTTATAAAGCTGTTGCCATTTTCCGGTGGTCTGCAGCCACGAGTTTATCAAAGTTAACAAAATCGTTATTTTTCATCGCAGAAACACGGTTCAAAGACGTACTTGATCGCACGATTGACAGGAGTACGATGCAAACAATCATTTTTTGGTTAGTGGATTGATTGATTGATTTACAAATTGCAGTCATAGCGGTCACTTTTCGGGAGGGAGGCCCCCCGCTGGGAGGGTCCAAGACACGGGCCAGCGAGGGATAACGCGTCGAGGAAAGGGTTGAAGATTAAGGACCCTTCGGAGGGTGTACCACGCCCATCTTCGGACTACCTGCTCCATGGCCCCACCAAACGCACCTTAACCTATTTTGCAAATTCATGATTTTTCAATGTTTTGTTTTCTGTAATGGAGGAAAATAATTTTGTTTTTGTATTTCGAGGGGGGCGGTCCAGACCCCCCGGACTCCCCCTGGCTACGGCACTGCCTTCATTCTTCGGTAACACCACATTTTGAATGCTTTCACCCTTGACTTCTCTGCTGCTGTCAAAATACAAGCCTCGCTCCATGGAGAAACATGCTCCATATGCAGCATCTGATGTATAGGTACACACTACTGCACTAAGGGTACGCTATTAAATTCTCATGTAAAATGGCTCGGAGAACTCGTAGATGGAAAAACTGTCGAGAAAAGGCGATGAGGAAAGGCAGGCAAAATTTCACATATGGAGCGAGGCGTAGCGTGAAGCGGAAACGTTCTCCGAGGTGGGACTATCTGAATAAGTATCATGTTCTTGACCGTTATACTTTTGCGTTTAGATACGGTCGAATGAGATGGTAGAAGCACTTGGGAAGGTCAAGGTCGAAAAATAGCATTCGGACGAGTCATGGACAAGTTTACACGGAAATAGATCAAACACAAGAAGAAGAGTACCTACTTGCTGATATGATATAAATGCAGTACAGTGTGAGAAGGACTTAATGTTCGGTATGAAAAGCAAGACCCACTGTATTGCTAAATCCATGAAGAGGACGCATAGATCCTGCTGGAATAGTATTTTTGACCTATTACTTGTTAAAAACTTGCGCCATCATCTTGAAATTTTTAGGGTATTCTGAGACCCATTGCCAAAATTTTACTACATCGCAACTTTTGTAAATTTTGCCTTAGTATTTTCTCATATGTAGAATTTTTACATTGTTATTTTATCGTCGCTTGTTCATTCAGGACCGTTACGTATAGTCGGACACACGCGAAAAGTGAACTCCACAAGAAGTCGACGAATATATGTTTCCTTCATATATCCGGGTATATATTCATTATAAATATTATTATTTGTACACCAATAATTGGTCTCTTCATATGTCCATAAATGATTGCATCACGGACTTTTTCAACAAAAGGTATTTCTTCGAATTCGGAAGCAATGACTCGATCGCTATGGATATCTTCCAATACCTATTATAAAAAATTCCTCAGCGATAAAATGAGCATCTATATAGATAAATTTGAGCAAATAGCATCTGAAGTATTGTCTGGGCGCTGAGGTTCCTTGTATCGTAGGGCGCGTAGCGGAGTCGCCGAATGATTCTCATTCTTGATTACCCTCTGGTCGGAAATCGTATTTACAGTACTCGATTAATAAACAAAAATATCATAATTCTTCCTCTTTAAATATATTTCTGCAGTTTATTTCATAATTCTACCTCTATATATGTATAGGAATAGACGAAACTATCTTTAACTCGTCAGGAAAATTGAAATAAAGCATCAAAACGTTTGGTACAACTCCTGTTCTATCGTCTATCTTCCATATTATATTTTTATGAGGTGATCTACCGTAGTATGTTGGCGTTCGTAAGATATGACTAACTTTGCCGGAAAATAAGCAGCTTTTAAATTTACATAATAGGTGTAGTCTAGTTTTCAATCTACGATATGACAGTGATTCCCATTGAATTGTTTCAAGAGATCAGTGACACTAGCAAGACTATCGTGACGGCTTTTCACGTACCGGGATGCCCATCTCTGTACACGTTCTAAGTCAGTTTCTAAGCCAATTTCATGAGGATAACAGACACTGATAGCGTATTCCAAATGTGGTCTAATGAGGAAGATGAAGCTAATCTCTCTCACTTTGTCGTCGCACTTTCCCAGTGTATCTACGTGCAGTACCAGGGAAGGGAGAATGAGGCTGCTCTCCGCGAGTGGCTCAGAGATCCAAAACTGACGATAAAAACTTTCAGGGAATTTACCGAGTCAACACGTTCGCCAAGAATTAATTCAATCAGATATGCTGACTGTTTTGTCGCAGAGTGACACGGAGCGTACCCTAGGGATGACGGGGCAGTTTCAATTTTTGGAAGCTTCCAAAAAACTTTTTGTCGCATTCTCACCTCGGGAAAACGGAAGAGGACCAGCGTCGGAACTAATGACAATCTCCCGGTCACTACCCCAGGAAAAAACCGATGTAGAAACTCATGCTCTTGTTCATATGCCCCGCGGGATAAGTAATCAATAAGGGTTTGTACAAAAGTTGTATTTGGAGGAGGCGACCTACAGCTCAAGTCATGCGCCATGCAAAAATGGAGGAGAGAAAATCGGCGTCGGTATTAGCCTACTCCTAACAAAAGACGCCAAGGGGACCAGGGCATGACGTCCTATGCAACGGACCGAGTGCTATACTTGAAGTGCCCTCCACAGGGCAGGGAACGGGAAGCCTCTGAAAAATCTCTGGGATTCGAACCCGGACCATCTGGGTGGGAAGCCAGCAATCTAGCCACCACACCAACCCGTTCCCCTATGCAACATTGTTTCAATGGTAAACTCAGCAATCGCGACCCTGAACGATACGACACATTAAGAGTTTTCACGGGTTTTTAGGCGACTATCAATAAAAATAGAAAAATTAAACAGAAAAAATGATCGCAAGAGAAAATATTTGCAAACTGTAAGCTAAATACGTTACAAACACCATGTTAAAATTTTCAAGTTATGAATTATCATGATGGCGCTTCAAAACCTTGAAAGAAAAACCGTCACAACGTCATAAAAATCGCGGTAAAATATTGAAAAAGATAGTAAATTGGAAATTTAGTCTAAAAATAAAAACAGAAAAACTATGGTACAATTATTTTTTCAGCGCAATATTATTTGTGAATGTAAGGAAGACGAAAGGAATGGCATTTAAGAAAAGTAAAATAAATCTTGCATTTCCAACCAATTATTGAATTGTGCACCTTACTACGTTAGGCGGGAAGATTCACTTGCCATCTACTGATCCCATCAATATCTGGAAGAAGGTTACACACGTAATTCCAACGCTGCGAACAAAATGTTGGGTAACCAATTAGTAGCTAGCAAT
Source organism: Ischnura elegans (assembly GCF_921293095.1). Lineage (NCBI taxonomy): Eukaryota > Metazoa > Arthropoda > Insecta > Odonata > Coenagrionidae > Ischnura > Ischnura elegans. Next base: position 86,245,878 of record NC_060252.1, read on the forward strand.
TAGTAAGAAAATAGTATAGGTAATGAAATAAAAAATACAAATTTCACCGGTACTTGCATTCTAGTAAAAACAGAAGACTCCTCTCTGGTAATACTAATACATTTTGCGTAAAAACCGATCGCAGGGATATTTTATATTTACAATTATTAAGCTATAAACTACCAGATGCTAAGCCAATTAACGACCTAAGCATACTGATTAACGCCCCTCTAAAGGAAGAATTGTTATAAAGTTATCTTCGTGAATTAACCGGAAAAATTTATCACACAACAGCACGTTGACGAAAAAAATCAAATTTCAAGAATATTCCGAATTCAATGCTCGTTGCAAAATTATCTCTATCGATAACGCTATGAAATAATGGAATCGAAAAGGACTCATATAAAAAAATGCATAAATATTAGAATTTACATTTTTCCTCTGTATGCGCGAGTTAAAATAACAACAATATTTGATAACACGACATGATATTTTAGGTTACGGAGAGTATGAATAAAACGGTACACATCTATAGAAAAAGTATCATTTATTATGCCATGATTTTATGAAGTTGGACTCAATTCACTCTAAAAATAAAACCGAATTTCAGTCACTTTAACACGCAACTTCCTTTAGTATATTAGCTTTAAGAATGGAATGAGCATAAACGCTTTAATGCTATATGACTGTTCATTCGAAAAATTTAATTCAAAATCGCGTCGATGGAAAATTCCAATTATGCAGGGACATTCAGATGCAAAATTAAAGGCGTGAACACAGCTTATCGTCAAATGAGATTTCAATTGTGGTATTTAGGAGCAATCCTGAATCCGAACTCATTGAATGGATATAGGGCTTAATTGAAACTGAGAAATGGTGAGGAGAACAACACTCGTAATTGTCTTGAGTACGATTCCAATTTGTCCCACGCTTCGTTACTGCGAATGCAATTTCTGCCGCGGAGAATTGTTTCTCAGACTGGGTTCGTGCCCTTCTAAGTGCAACTGAAACAGCAAGAAAGCCATGCTCTGAGTAACTGATTTAAAATTCTCTATAAATGAGCTCAGGTCCCTAATAGCTACATGAAGGAGCTAACAAAGGAAATCTATTGCCTTTGACCTTAATTTCCTGACTTGTTAAGCTAGGCGAGATTCGATAGAAACTAATGCGATTTGTTGGATTAATTGAGAGTGTAGAACCAAGGACAAAGGGGAAACAAATAAATACTATCATGATCCGATGGAAAGGAGTGCGCATTACGACATTCCAAATAATTACCCACTGGGAATTCGTTTGAACCACTTCAATAAGTTGTTTATGTAGGCTTCGGCGGGGTGGTGAAGTAGGCCAGCAAGGTTTCAGGGTTGTCTTCCGCGTCGATTCACTTCACGACGACAGTTTCGCCTGCGATGTAGCAGACGTCTTCAGGTTTGAAGTCAAACTTCAAGCTTTTTCAGCTTCTTGAAGTAAAACTGAAGCTTCTTCAGCTTCAAACATGAACACGCCTCCTGCAATGCCGGCGACACAGTCGCGACAGACATGTCGTCATGAAGACGAATCTGTGCGTAGAAAAACTGCGCTTGTTTCAATAAGTTATCTGCGATTTTTTAATGTTGAGGCAGACTTAACACATTCCGTGCTCACCGTTTGTTTTAGAAAAAATGCTTAGTGACTGACATTTTTGCAAAAATTAATATTTTCTTATTTTAATTTTAATGAAGTGCTCTCATAAGATATGATACTGGGGCCATTTTTCACCCTTTTCCTCCTAGAGTAATCCCTCATTTGTTAAATATTTTAAATAAAAATTTAATATTTTATTTTATATTATATAAAATTTTTATACGTATATTAAATTTTATATTTTATAATTAACATTTTATATTATATAAAATCCTGTCACACTTGAGATACCTTCCCGCAATACACGTCTATTTTTCCGATATTTTTTCAATCATTGTAAGTACTGTGGCGAAAACCCGTTGGGACATAATCATTTTTTGAAAAACTGTAAGGAAAGGAGGATGAGATCCCGTGGGCATAAAACCCACCGCTTCATTATTACCTATGCAACCTATAGATGGCTTTTTGATTCATGAACCGCTAACTGCAGAAAGGCACCATGTCCAATTTGGATTACTTAACAGGAGAGAAAAAAAACTTAGTAAAACCATATACAGCACACATATAGTTTAAAAAAATATTTTAGTTTTATACGTATGGGCATTTAGAGCTTGTGTATATTAATAACTCTTGCATCTAGCAACAACCTAACGGAAAAAAAGAAAAATCGTTCAACTTGGACAAGACGTCTTTCTGCAGTTAGCGATTCACATTTTAGTAATATTTCTAGGTTTTATACCTTAAATACAAATATATATGCAAACAATGGAAACTAAGTGAAGAAAATTGAAGAAGTTCTGTTAATCAAGAATCTCTGCATTCCTTAGAAAGTCCTCTAGTGTGTCTGAGGCATTTTGATTGGCCACCACGGAAGGTATTCGAAGGTTTCGAAAAAAATTCTCTTTGGAAAGACTCTTGGGAGTTTCCAACACCCTCACATAGTTTCGAAAGCGAACTGTCGCATCTCAGAAAACGGTCAACGGGATGATATATGAGAGACCTTGCCTCATATCTTCCGTCATTAAACGTTAGCTTAAGGGTCAACGAAACTTTTAACAAAGAGTATCAACGAGGGGGTGTTCAATTCAAGGAAACCTATGAACTTGAGCCGAGGTAATCTCAACGTAACAGTATTCTCATGGCATACAAGGGAAATAAAATAGACGTCCGAAAACGTCGTTGGACGGAGGGTTGCTAAGGTAAATGACCTGAGGCGCAGATCGGCAACTTGCACGCGGCCCTATAATCAACAGTGTGTGGTTTTCACGTAGAAAAGCATTAATCTACCTTTGCAAGTATTGAGAGCAGAATATCATATCTTAAGAGCAGAAAATGATAAAAAAACATAATACACAACATGGAAATAAATTAGAAGTAAGTAATGAGAGATTATCGCCGATGTGGAAAAGCCATAATTTTTTTTGACGTGGGAAATTACGGACAAATGTAGGAATCCTCGCATGACGACTGTATTCTCGTATTAATGGAAATGAAATGATATTGTCTTATCTGTCCAGCTGTTCAAAAATGTATACTACTATCTATCTCTAAACTATGCTTCAAAATTGTATTGCTGTTCTTCAAAATACGAATTCCGCTAAAAATAATACGTGAACTGACGTCACGAAACAAAATTTACGTTACTTAGAAAAGTTTTGTTTCTTTTTCTGACCTCTATATTTAATATTAAATCAATTTATTGGAGTGAAGATCTTGAAAAAAATGAAATGCAATTTTTGCCAACGTACCGGTTTATTTTTAAACATTCATTGGGGCTTAACACGAATATCAGTGTAAAGAAAGAAAATAAACAGGTATAAATATATTTGATTCATAAAAAAATAATGGGTTATAACAATGTATTTTACAATACGAACCTTAGAGTCTAGGGTATTGCTTATTTACTTGAACAAACGTTGCACAAAGGTATGTTAAAATTCTAGTCTCTTCTAATTTGCCAATTTACAGCTGAATTTGTTTATTTTTTATTAAATTATTGCAAAAACAATGTTTTTTTTTTAAGTTTCACGCCTGGATCTCATTCCTCCTCCACAATGGACAAACCATGCCTAACAGTTTTTCCACTTATTGAAACAGTCCTGGTACGCTTCTATTGAAATGATTTCAGCCACTTCGTTGTATTTGCCTTAATCTTGAGTATAGTCTCCAGTCCTCTTACAATCAAGCATATTTTGAGTTTGGGGAGCAATAAAAGGTCACGAGGAGCAAAGTAAGGTAATTAGGAACAGTGTGTGACCCGGCACGGCTTAACTTTTCATCCTTTTCTGAATTTTGATCTCAATATCTTAAAATTTACTACGGGGAGGTTAATTGTTTCACATTTAATAATGTTATTAAAAAACGTATTTAATTATAAAAATAGGTAAATTTTTCACATTATGGGGTCGTTCAAGAGCACTAAATGGAGGAAAAATGAATTTTTAGCGACATGAGTTTATTGTTTCTGTGGGAAAAACGAAAAGTTAAGTACCAAAAATTCATCTTCGAGGAGGTGCTATCCGATATATCCTAATGCGAAACGAATAATAGCCTCCAGGATAATCACGATAGTAAGAGTTAGCTTCTAGGATAAAGAAGATAAAAATGGCAACCTCTAAACCGTTGTTGCAATTATCACCGAGAAACTGATGACGATCAGGTAGAAATTTTTAACCAAAAGACCGATTGTAGTGGTTAACGCTGCCCTCGAAGACTTGGTTCTAATGAAAAAGGCAGCGGGCAATCAGCGACGTGGAGTACGGTAAATAATATAATTTGAGCGAGTAAAATACGAAAGTTTTAGTGGGTATATACCCACCAAATGCTTCCTGCTAGGATGCTTCATCATCTCGGAGCCAGGCGGAAAACGTTATCGTACCGACTAGACTACAAATATGCTTCCAGCAAGTTTAAAAGGTTTAAGTTCTCACAACGAAGAAATACAAAACTCCAAAACAGAAAAAATGCTAAGTAACATTAAGGGGGCTAATAATTATCTATTTACCTATTAATTACGTGGGGAGCTTAGGGGGGAGAGGATCAAGCCGACCCCACCTAATCTCAGGGGGGATTCTGGCAAGTATCACGTAATTTAAATTTTCCGAAAGAACGAGTGTAAAATTGCGAGAAAACTGGGTTGTATTGAGCAAAAATATTATATATTAGAATTAAATAATCTTAAATAATAATAATGAAACAAATGTTTTGAAATAAGTAAAATGCCATTAAACATATATTAACGTATGTATATTGAAAATAGGTATTTTGAAGACTCTTACATGAGATAAGAGAGAAAGGGAGAGAAGGTCGAGCCAAATCTCACTATATCCCACAATAAGGGGAAAGGGAAGGTCCAAAAATCGCCAAATTCACTTCACGCAAGTAATGGACGTACCCAAATATATCTAAGGAGTCCAAAGTGTAGGAAAAAACGCGAAAGCTTCAGAGCAGCCCGACAACTGTGCACAGATGCTAGCTTAGATATCTTAACGCGAGAGGGCTTTAACTATAGTCAAGAGAAAAATAGCAATGCTATTAGTGCTAATTGAGAAACTGAAGATTAGGTGGAAATTTGTCATTAAATGAGCAATTGAATGAAATTTCAGAGAAGTCACTGCTGCACCGAAGGACGCGATTCTAAGGAAAAGAGAGCAGACAATTAACGACGTGGAGTATGGTGACAAATATCATTTACGCGGAGTGGAGCAGTGTAGGCGTTTGCATTTAGGATGCTTCTTCAAATTCCGCGACTTAATTGAAGCCAGGTGGAAAACTTTATGGGAGAAGGAGGAAAAGAGGCGAGTATCAGGTGCCACGGCCCTGGAAGAGGAATTTTTCACTGTCCTCAAATCCTTATCCGGGTAGATTGCCTCCGCAAGGCGGCGGATTTAATTTTCTCCGACCTGATTTGAGCAGGCGAGTGACAAAGAGTCGAGAGCGGCCACTCCAAGACACCGATATTGCAGTTCACACTTCCTCTCGTTGGCTCGTCGACTGAGGTGACAGCAAGGAGAAAGCCTTAATCATCAATTATGAGGGTGGATGCAAGAAAAGAAATATTTTTGCAAAAATATTTACGGAAAAAATCAGAAAAAATCAGTATTGAAATAAACACATGCAATTTTCCACGACTGTAAACATTTAACCCTGCCTTAAGTTTCAATATAATTATTATTACTATTATAATTATTAAAAATATAGTTACCACCCGACCGCAAGTCAACCTTGTGGTCAAGACGTAACATCTGCACAAAACTATACTTAGTCCAAAATACAAAATTATATATGATAAATATCAAGATCATTACCACACTATGAGGTGGTAACAAACAGCACAAAGACATTTAGGTCATTATAATCCAGAACATAAAATATGAAAAGTAAAATCCCAAAATATAATCAATACAAAAAAGAAAAAAAATACACAAAGGACCTCACACTTTTAATTATTGCTATTATTTTTTTCCGACGTGACTCTAATGATCTACAGTTCAAAGTTTTTTTTACATCTCCGTTACAGTTGCCTTCCTATTTTTGAAATTTCTCGTCACAAATCTTGCGGTAAAGCGCTGAATTTTAGTACATTGTATGAGCTCCCCTTTCAGATGAGGATCCCTAACCGACATTTGCATACAGCATTTGTTCCCTAACCGACATTGGTACACAGCATTTGTTATACCGATTATAAAATCGGTATAACAAATGCTGTATACGCAAAGAACAAATGTTGTGTACGCAAAGGAAAAATTTCATACGCATATCTGTATTACTACATCATCTTCAAGGTACAAAATAGTTGAAATGAACTATTGAAATATGTATATTGCACACATAAATAAATATTGAACAATTGAAAAATGAACTACTTTTTACCTTGAGGATGATGTAGTAATATCGAAATCTTGGTCGTTAATAAAGTTTACAATCGTGAAAAATTGTATTTGTTTCATTCAATATGGAAAAAAATTCCACTCCATCACGTTTAGTTCTTCTGATTTTACTTTAAAAATCTGTCAAAACTCCTTTTCGAAACACCTTTTCCTACGTTAATTTGATATCGCCCGCAAACCGCGATCACTCAATTTATTCAAAAAAGGCGATAAATTTAGAAAATGCAAATTAAAAAATAAACTGGTATTTGAAATGAAAATATACAACTTTGGTAACTTTTCACTGAAAAATTATTTATTGGTACGATGCGTTTCGACGCTGAGGCGTCATTCTCAAGTACCTAGTGTAAACTGGTATTTATTAAGAAACTCTTCCGGTTACGTAATTTTAAGCGAAGACCCCATGGTAGGTAATACTCAAAATAAATAATAAAATTAAAAAAAATAAGGAAGCACCATAGATTGATATAGATAGATAGAGGAATTACTACTTAGCTCTAAGCGGCGGGCGTCAGACAACTTAGACACCAAGAGTTTCCTTATTATGGCAGGTGTGGGCTGCGCCCATAATGAGCAAAAGGTTCTTTTAACTCTTGATAATGATCGGAAAAGGTCAAAACCGGTATTTTTAAAAAATACACACCGTGAGGAATAAAATAAGTATATTTTTGAATAAAATATGTCACCATTTCACTAATTTACCTCGAAAACCACTGACTTATTTAAGAAAAACCTGATACACCACGATCACAGCAAATTCTGAGAATCCTAATTCATAAAATTAAACTTGTGGCCTTTGTACAAATTATGGTGTTCCACTATAAAAATAGAAAAAATATTCCAGGTTTAAAGTCACCCTTGGCATCAATTACCCCAAAAAACCAGTACAGAAACCGCAGAGCTAAAGAGCAATGATAACTCTCACCATTAAAAATTGATTCAGAGAAGATACTTTGAAAGGTTAGGAGAGTAGGTCGGTTGGTCGAAACATGAACCTCTGTTAGCTACGTTAGCTGCTTGACTGAATTCACTCTCATGCATTTCCAAGTAGGAATTTTGAATAGCAGCATCACCCTATGAATGCCACCTGACAAGATCTCACCTTCAGTTTGCCTCGCTCAGACCTTCCTGCCATTGTGACTTCGAAAGATGTGAGGAGGGCAGTGTGCCAAGCTTCTTCATGTCAGTGGCACCGGAAAGTTTGGACGGGAAGGATGGGAACAGAGAGAGGCGAGCGGGCTTTTTCGTTGGAATGGGTTTCGTTTGTAGTTTGATCTGCACTCAGAAGACATGCTAAAGACAGCCTTACGACCTATTTTTTCGATGACGACGAAGACTTAGCGTATTAAATGCTACATGTTGGTGTATACTCTAACCCTGCCAAAGACCATTGAGGTAGCTCGAACAATATTATGTAGATGGAGATGAAGCAGGTGACGTCGAAGTATGTGGACTGAACATAAACAATATCATCTTTTCTGATGACAATGTGCTATAGGCTGTAACTCTAGAAGGATTACCGCAACTTCTCCACAAATTATCAGAAAAAAGGTGAGGATTTAGTTTGACTCTCAATGTATGAAAAATAGGTGCGTGGTGATCTCTAAAACCCATGAGTAAAAACATAGTGAGAGCGTTGGCCAAGTTTAGTGACACAAATATTTATGAATGCCATGCAAGTGAGAAGAATATTGAAAGAACAGAGGAAATTAAAGGCAGGATAGGTCAGGTCCGAAGTGAAGAATGAAGAATGACAAAATGAAGAATGCCTTCTGCTCGAGAGACCTTAGTTTACGTACTAAAGTAGGTAAGGCTACTTAGATGTTATGCATTTTCAATTCTATTATGTAGATTGGAAGCCTAGACCATGAAAAAGAGATGTGATATGGAAAGAAGCTTTCGAAATGTGGGCTTATAGAAAAATTCTCAGAATCAGTTGGTGCCAAGCATCGCATACACAGAAGACCTAGAATAATGGGTAAGAACAAATAAATGAAAAACATAATAAATGTATGAAAATTAAAATATCTAGGAGATCTGATGAGAGTAAAATGTTTTTAAAAGTTACTCTTCAAAGGAAGATTTGGAGTAGGGTAATTTAGGGGAAGATGACGCAGGTCCTGGATGGGCAGTTTAGAATGATGGTACAACTACACCAAATCAGAACTATTCCCGTCAGCTCAGTCAAGAAAAGTGGATAGCCACCATAACACAAAACCTTCTAGGAGGAGACAGAACATAAATAACAAGAAGGGTAAACGGGGAAAGGGGACTGCTGGATTGATTACGTCAGGCGAAACTTAGTGGAATTTGTAAAGCATTAGAAATAAACAAAAGCGACAAAGTTTTTATTCCACATAAAAATAAATCTCTTCCTCGTTCTAAACTTTCTGTCCGTCCACGTCAACTTCTCCATTCTTCTAACGAAAACACTGTCGTGGCCAAGTGGCTACAGAGTGCGACTCCTACGCCGAGGTTCTAAGGTGGGAGAGTCTCGTCTACGACACATTTTTTATCCTATAAAGTACTGCGACGAAGTTGTTAATCTAGGATTGATCATTGATGAAAGTCTGTCTTGGTCATGTCATATAACTAAGATATGTAAAGCAGTGAATAAGTCATTATTTTCTCTAATTCGTTTCAGTCAGTTGTTATTTCTCTCTCCTTAAAGAAGCAATTAGTTTCGAATTTAATTTTTCCCCATTTTGACAATACCGATGTTGCCTTTCAAGACATATCTCAGGTGCTGTCAAACTAAACTTCAACGCTCCTTCAACGCCTGCATTAGGTTCATATTTAATTTACATATATCAGATCATACTACCAATGACAATCCCATCCGGTTAAAACTTAGTTCACGAAGCCGGCTTATCCTTGGTCTTCTCTATCAAATTTTATAAAAAAATACACCAACCTACCTCAGAGGCGAATTTCGAACACTTACAAGTTAGTAGAGTACACGACTCAAATACGAGGGGAAATGAAAAAACTCGTTATTCTTCACCACCGGACAGTCAGAATCAATAAATCATTCATTATGAATGCATGCCGCGAGTGGAACACCACTGACTTATCGCTACGTAAATCATCATCACTTGCCTCCTTCAATCACTCACTGCACTTAAAATTTCTTCGAGAACTACAACGATGCAACATCATGGGAACAGTAGGAAAGATTCAACACTTATCTCCTCCGGCTCCATCTAATTTTCTCTTCCTTCCTAATACTGGGTGACATTTCCTTGTAATTTCTTGTATGTGTAGATACCAATGTTAACATTGGCTTTTTCTCAGTAGGTTTTCAGGTTTCTTAAGCCCCCTTCTTATGTGGGCGTTTTCCTGCAGTGGTTTTTTTCCAATAAGGACGAAAGTCAATATCCTTACGTTTTTTCCACGTTTGATCACATCTCTTTACACTTGGTAAATGGTAACTTTGTTAACTTATAATTTTGCTTGTCGATTGAAAAGCAAGCTTCTATGCCTCTTAATGTAATTTCTCTGCATGTAATTTCATGAGCATCTTGACAATGTATTTAACTGCAAAAATTTAATATTTGACGAGGGGTTAGATGGAAGATGGGAATTTCATGTCCCAATCTCGCACAATAAAGACGAATTATTATAATTGTTTTCTAATAATATATACCCACCTCTCGAAGAACTTAACATGAAACTGGCGCACGTAACATGTCAGTTGGCTAAAATTGCTGAAAAAATTATTGATTTTAAAATATAAGGATTATAACTGATAAAATCAGGCTTAACTTTATGAAACCTCTCCATTATAGAAAATAAAAGAATAAAAAATTGTTAGATTCAAGGAAAATATTTTAATTGGCACGATCCTGGTTTCGTAACATAATTAAATATTCAGAAATTACATAATTAATATTCATCCACAATTTTTGCCTACTCATTTTTCTGTTTTATCTTGATGGACGTCGTCTATGATGGCAACACTTTTTTTAATAAATAACTTACGAGGAGAGCTTTTGTTTTTCATTTCACAGTCGCAACTTTTCCACCTCATAAAATTATGAATTTCAGAGTTCCATTACTCCTAAGTGCAGCAAAAAGATTCTTATGTGTATAAATCTAATATGTTATAGAAGGTGATATTAAAAATTTTTAGTGCATGAAAAGGAACTTAAAAGAATGATGGCTTAATTTATAGGGAGCCTTAATATGGGAAAAAGTTTATTATCCAAGGTAGAACAAAAAACACATTACAGTTCCAAAAATTATATGTTAATCTAAAATAGTTTCGCTGGCTATAGCGTCATTAGATAAATTCACTAACTCATGGTTAACTTTGTGGTATTCCATTATAAGTTTTCTTGGATATTACACAATTTATTTATTTATTTTACACACCTCCGAAAACAGCACTGTTCGGCCTTTTACATCGGGGTTGATAACATTTAGCAATCACAAACATCCATGCCCTAGATTAAGGTAACTTATCCAGGCGGGACTCGAACCCGCGACCTTCGGTTTGGCAGGCGAGGACTTCACCCCGCCGCCACCGAGGCCGGCAAATACTTATACCACTTCTTTTTTTAAAGAGCGCGACCCGGGTTTCGATGAATTATCATCATCTTCAGGCGCAAATTATGATCTATTTATCTTATTATCCCGGAAAATATTATTATTTAGAATATTATTCAATATTATTATTATTATTATTTCCCTTATATTTTCTTAACCCGGGTCGCGCTCTGTAAAAAAAATTGGTATAAGTAATTGTGTATTGTGTAATATCCAAGAAAACTCATTGCGTCATTCTCACGACAATCATTTATCATATACACAGTACCACGAAAATGAGAGGTAAAATGTTTCGATAAATGTATCTCTTTCGTTTTCAACCCTCGCCATGAATGACCCAGTAATATTACAATTAATTAGTTATTGTATTGGTAATAAAAAAGGGAGGATACTGAAACGATGATCGAGAAAAGAATATCGGTTGATCGGTGATGAGGGATGAAAAGACACGGTTTACGGCTAAAGGCGCCCTTACCCGATTTTAAGCCAAACAGACAAAAATCAATCAGTAATTTTTTTCCGCAGCACTACATTTCTAGTTCCGACAGCAGAGATACAATTGGAGAGGCATTTCACCGAACGGATAGGTTTCCCCCATGTAACAACCTAGGTACCTACCAACCTAAGGTGTAACCTATACAGTAAAATCTCCTACAACCCGAGGCTAAATTTTTTTGCACTATCGTAAGGTTAACGTCTATTTCCTACCAACTACAACCAGACAAGTGTTAATGCAAACAAGTGTTGAGTAGTAGTATGTATATGTAGGATTTGAGACTCACTATTTACTTGCAGCAATGATATTCACAGCAGAATTATTTTTGTACATTTTGGCCTTTCTCAAAACGCAATTTGACTTAAATCTCTTCCGTGGAGCAGGAAAAATATTATTTTAACATACTTTTAGATTATTTCGATCGGTAGGCAAAGTTGATTTTTCTGAGAAATCTTTATAATTAAACAATTGTAAGTATATCTTACTTAAAATGTAATGTGTGCCGTTCTACAGAGAGACTGGTGTTTTAGAATACAGAGGTAGGTTCACAATTATTTATTATGCATATCAACAGAAAATATAGAAATGACCCGAACAATGATTCCTTATGACTAACATAAGGAAACTACTTCTTATCAGTGTCATATATATTTGAATATATTTTTCGATAGGTAAGTTAACTTATATAACTTTTATAAAGTTTTTCTATGAGCCTGAAAGGGTCTCTAGAAAATATAACGTAGTGTACAATATACAACGAAAAACGTTGGGCGTATGTTCTACTACATCCCTCAATGTATGCGTAACATCAATTAATATGATTAACTGTAGTTTATTATATTTCGCACTTTCATTATGTTGTGATGTTAAGTATAAAATGAGAGTTATAACGGAACATGCGCATATTTTATTTCGCTGCTATGAAGCAAATAATTTAGAAAGACTGTGACGCTCGCATAAAATTTATTTTATTTTTTAATTTCTTAGGAAAACGTTGTTTTTTAATTAAATTTTAATGTATATACTATACATTCGTTTTACCACTGAAAGTGGAACTATTAATTATTTATACTCTAACCGTATGAAAAACGATACTTAAGTAACAAACTGCTGAAAAAAAATGGTAAGAACTGGCAGAGTGACCATAAAAGGCCACAGACCTTTTCCGATAAGGCTCTGGGGGGGGGAATGGAGTTGTCATATTATAGTCCGTATTATATCTGACACGGAAATCTGTGCCTTTCTATTGAGACGGCTTGCGTGGTATTACGTAGATGAGGAGCCAAAACTTTTTACTTCCGCATTTCAATGGGAGATGACATGACCGGTGAAAAAGATTTCGGAGATTCCAATCGCGTTTCATCCCCAAGTCGCAGCAAGAAGATCCAAGAGCGTGCTTGCGCGTGGGCGGCGGATGACGTCACAGACAGGAGTGGGATGACGGCAGTTGCCATGACGTCACTGCAGCGTGGGCGGCCAATTGGGAGGGGGCGAGAAAGTATCTGGAAGGTGTCACAGGCGAGACTGGGAGGGAGACACCCTGTTTGTGGGGTTTAGAAGGGGGTGAGGGGTCGCTGATACCCCATCGGAAACGGAGCGGGGCGACTCTGCCATCATTATGTAGCCCCATTGAACGTGGGTTGCTGACGCAGAGGGCGACTTGCGACCTCCCTTTCAATGATGAACAACTATGCCCCTCTCAGGAAATGTGAAATAAAAAGATATGCAACACCATTTGATAAAATAATAAGCCCCATCTCCAGAAATTGCGCCTGTTTTTTTTTTAAACGAAATGAAATATGTTATCTAAAATATCAACGCATCACATTGCAACCAGCTGAATCGTAAACTAGTGAATTTTTGGTTATAAGTGTTTACCGTCCAAGCACTCACACCACGCATCAGCGGAGGTTTAGAGGGTGTGATGCAATTCTATGCCTAACTGCCAGTTGTGATACGAACTCCTCTAATGGCAAGATTAGAACGCGTGCAAAGAAGAGCTGCCAAGTATGCGAAAGGTCGTTACGATAGTCTTGTTAGTGTAACTGACCTCTTAGATAAACTCGGATGGGAATCTCTGTCGGACCGTAGATTGAAAAATAGACTAAACCTTTTAGATAAATTCAAGAGCAGAGTCTTTTCTGACGAAGTTAACCATATCTTACGGACGCCAACATACTACGGAAGATCAGATCATATAAATAAAATAAGAGATATAGATTGTAGAACAGACAGATTCCGAATGTCATTTTTTCCACGATCAATAAGAGATTATAACGGCAGCAATAGCACTCGTAAATAGATTGCATGACTTGTAGTGTAGCCCACTAACATATGTAAAAATTAATGCATGTTTATTAATTCAATTATTATTTCTAACAGCATATAATAATAGTATAGGGGACGATTTTTTGGACGGTGTGGTGTGCATGTGGGAGTCCAAATGCATGCTGCATGCTGGTGACTGATCACCCCCTGTCAAACACCCTAGAGGTGGCTCGCAGGGTATTATGTAGATGTAGATGTAAATGTATACTCAAGACTTTAGTCACCCTATAGTTATTAATTTGAAAAATTAACTGCCTCGAAGCTAATATTTCGGCTCGTGACACTTTCGGCTAAGAGTAAAAGCCGACATATCGGCCCACGGCACTATGAGGGTTGAGGAAATAAACGTACGAAATACTATGATGGAAATCATCAAAGCATGTCACAGTGTAAAACTGCCTGAAGAGTGCTCATCAGCCTTTGCACATGGGGCTAAGATTCAAAAGGTAAAATTCGAGATGGGTGCATTAAGCTGACTTCAACGACCACGTTTGTTTTTATGTTGTTTATTTCGATTGGAAATGTCCAGCGATTTTCATCTTTGATTAGTTCCAGCGCCATGTATTCAAATTCCAACGTTTCGTCCTCGATGCTAGAGACTTCCTCAGGGCTAATGATCTACCTTTATTGCGCGTGGACTTTAAATTTCATCATTGGAGCGGGAGGGATTGAGGGTTTAGGGCTTTCTGGAAGTTCCTTTCTTTCCTGGAGAGTAACGGCAACCAGGATGAGCTTATATTTTGTCCCACGCCTCTGCGAATGCAAATTTTATTTTCATTGAATGGAATACAGATGGAGAAAATAATGATTTTTATAAAATCTTGGTCACAATGATCAAAACTGGTCAAAAATCCTTACATTGGTTTGACGCAGCTCACCACTCAATTCTTTGATCAGCTAATATTTTCGCACCTACGTATTTCTTCTCTTTCACATCATTCTTGACCTGTTCTATATATTTTGTTCGAGGTATTCCTTTTCCGTTCTTGTCATCCACTTTTCCCTCGAAAATTGTCTTCATCAGGCCATCATGTCTCACGGCCGATCGACAGAAGAAGGATGAGGATCGATCCATTTGATCCTCATCCTTCTTCTGTAGCACTACATGTCGAAGGCCCCTATCCTTGCTTTCTCCGCTGCTTTCATTTTGTATGCCTCACTTCCGTACATATCACACTCTAAACGTAAGTTCTTATAAATTGTTTCTTTACTTCCATATTTAAGTTTCCCACTGTGAGCAGGTCTCTCTCTTTTGGACGAACGCTCTTCTCGCTTGGGCTATTCTGCTGATCATTTCTTTCTTGCTTCTCCCGTCGCTAGTTATCCTGCTTTCCAAATACCAGAATTCTTCCACCTGCTCCAAGCCATGCTTAAATCAGATGCAGAACCTATTCACGTTACCGACAGGCCGCTGATAAATTGAAGCCGTGAATCCCACAACAGCTCAGTTCCATTTAGCAAAGTTTTGTGACACACTACTTTTTATGCGCAACTTAAAACTACCACAGTCATTGCGTAAACATGTCCTCAAGCCATGCTTGGTTGGAGCTCACCTGACCCTCATATAAGGGAATATGTTCAATTTTTTTCAGCTGCATGTATCTACTTAATGTATTGAATGTAAATGAAAACTCACCCTCTTCCAAGCTCAATTTATGAAGATCTCATTGCAAAGAATGTTTCATAAATGCAGAATAAAATTCAACTTTTAGTGAGGGACGTTTCTAACGTAAGTTGCTACCTAGCCAGTAAACATATTGTCTATTCAATCAAACATAAGGAATCCATGTTCGAAAAGCGATTCGTAGCTTAGTATATTCTAAAAATATATACATTAAGATCAGGGGACACAAAGAAGCCAAAGATATTACCTTGGGATGTCCTGGTTCATAAGTAAAAAGTCTTGGAATTCTAATTAACCCCTTTATACTCGATATTCCCCTTTTTTTGCAATTGATGCTTTGTGAAACTAGATTAGCGTATAGACATCACCTAGTACCATCTAAATTAAGCTGCTGAATGGATAAATAATGTTGATTTTTCTAGATTCTGGCTAAAAGATCATTTCTACCCTAACCAAAATTTTTAAAAGAAAAAAATCAATATTTCTTCTCAATGACTCATCTGGAAATTTCTGCTTTAATTATCATTATGCTTAGAATATTGCATTATACATTGTGTTTCTAATTATGAGGAATCGATCGTTCACAAGATGATATATAAATCCAAAAGTAATTCTAATTAGAATGCAAAATAATTTTTAAAATAAAAAAATTACGTTTTAATTGCCAACTATAAAGAATACAATAAATTTTTCTATGAGCCTAACAGGATGTCGAAATAAATTGCTTCATACACAATGAAAAACGTTGGGCGCATATTCCACCACTACACTAAATTTATACTTATCATCATAAACCAATGAAACTACGAAATACATTGAACTGCATTAAATTAAATTTTAATGTAAATTAATTATTAATTGAGGGTTATAGTGGAATGTGCGCCTAACGTTTTTACTTCAATATGATTTAATTTATTTAAATACCCTGTCAGGCTAGTAGAAAATTTATAGTATTTTTTTAGTTCGCGATAAAAACGTTTTTTTTTTTATAAAAATTTATTTTTATTTTGGATTATTATTTCTGTAATTAGTACAGGCACTGCCCGGATAAAAATAGCGAATTTTTGAATGCAATTTCTATAAATTATAGCACAGAAAGCCTTCATTATGTAGCCGTAGGTAGAGGAGAAATACTTTGACGATTATGTTAAGAAAATTTAATGAATATGACATATACTTCGCTTTTCGCACCAAAATCCAAGTAACATATGAATCCTAGACAACGACTAGATCCGCGCGACTTACGAGGCTTACAACAATGCTAAGCGCAGGTCGCGATAGAGTGATTCCTGACTAAGGTCGTGCGTTCATCCGCTGACAATATGCCCTTCAACTTCAATTCCCCGCAAATATCGTCCGTAAGGCTTTATTTGAGTTCATTACATTGATGTAAGGAATATATAAACTAAAGAAAACATAATCACAGAGTAGGGATATACAGAGAGGACAAAACGGCTGAAGGCGGTAATCAGCTCATTGCGCATTTCACCATGTTCTAAATAAGGAAACGTGGCTTGAGTTGCTATTTGGTTGCTACCGTTGCTATCATTCGCGCTTGGCGTGGAGTGTTGTCGCACAAATATTTTTTTATTCCTCCACTCTTCAATGCTTTCACGTAGTGTGCTAGTGTTTTAAAGAAACGTGGAAAATAAGACGAGAATAAAAGGTTTTGCTTGGTATTCAGCCATTAACTGCAAAAACAATGCGGGCATGACGGAAGCAAAGTTGAGTTTCTTCAGTTTCCCTAAAGACCCTATGAGGTAAGTAATTTCATATTTTTTCTGAGTTACATTGCTGATCGAAGAAACTAAACTTATATTCGAGTATTATTTTGCATGCGAAATGAAATTGTCGAAAAAGTTTAATAAGAACTTGTGGTGTTGGCGCAGGTCCAAGGAATGGGTGATTCGTTGTCGTCGGTCGGATTTAGAAAACAAGACTGTCAGTTATTTACATAATAACTGCCGGATTAGTGCGTGCGATTCAGCGTTCCTTGCTCTACCTTTACTAGCAAAGAAATAATTAGGCTACTTTGAATTTTAAACCCTCTTTTTTCGGTGCATGGTAAGTCGTTAGCACTATTTGGTTTGAATTTACCGCATAACTTTACTTATTTTCAAGATGGCCGCGTGCGCATTTTTCATTACAGAGAAACGTATGGTATTCCAACCTAATGTCCCCTCTGTATATATCTACTCTGTGACATAATGACGCTAAATGGAAGCACTTTCTACTAAAAAATTTCGAGCTCACTTTCCAACAAAGAAGATGGAAGCATTCTTCCGGATTTTGCCTCATTAGAGTTTTTATCATGGATAAATCATAAATTTAATAGATGCTGCCCTTTTAAATTGCACAGTTCTTCATCCTCACTGCAGCAGAACGGCACTACAATGACCAGAAAAGCGCTGCGGGGGCGACATCGGCGGCGGGCAGCTGAACTCCTACACGGATCAGTCAGGTGCGACCGGAGGCGTGCGAGGGAAGGGCAGCGACGAAGAGGCAGCAAAGAAAGGAAAAAGTCGCAAGGACATGGCAGGTCTCGAGCTGAAAAACCGTCGAAAATCTGGGAGCGGAGAAAGAAAGGCATGATGGGAAAAAAGGGAGATTCGAAGAGCGGTGCCGAAGGTGAAAGTGAATCCGATGATGCCGAGGGAAATGGAAGGGATGAAAAAAATCAAAAGAGGGAAAACGATTGTTTTGAGGCAGTTGTTAGAGCGCAGTGGCGGATCCAGGATCGGGACCATAGGGGGGGCTAAATTGGATGCCCTATGATTAGAGATGCTTGAAGATCGCAAATGCGATATAGATGCGATGTGCGCAAATAAATGCGACATAGATGCAATGACGGGACTTCTATGATATTTTTACGCAAATTTGCCTTTTCGGCGGCAAAATTCGTGCATTTTGTGCCGAGCACAGTTTAAATGCTCCGCCGACACTCACCGCTTAAAGCATGTGAGCGACTGGCCAGCTGCTATTTGGCTGGGACTCTACGTGGCCGCGAACTACAAGTGGGCGCGGGCAAGCTACACCTCCGTCTTATTCCTTAATTTATTATTGTTCTACAACATAATTATTTTATATATTCTGTATTTTGTAATATAACTGTGTTTCGCTACACTTTATCGTCATCTACCTCATTATGGAAATAAAAAATAGACGCTACAAAATGCGAGAAACTTTTATTGAAAGTGCGATAAAATAAAAATGAGTGAGATTTTCACGCATTTGATAAATTGAGGGGGGGAGCTATAGCCCCATCGCCCTTCTCTGGATGTGTCACTGGATTGTAACATACCTTAAGCGTGTAAATTAGGCCCAAAGTTCAGAACTAATTTGCATATCAATTCGTAAAAATAGTTTAATGTATCGGAAAATATAACTAAATACATTTGTGCAAAGTGGTAACCTTAAAAAAATTCGATTTTATCCAGTGTGCACTTCGACCCAATATGGGGGGGGTCTATACCTCCCTTAGATCTACGCTGTGTAGTTCGGAATGTGTTAGTATTCTGAATGCCTTTGCTAATGTGCATGGGGTCATGGATAGTAATTGCCCCATGTGTTGATGGAGTTTATATCCGAGTCGGTTGCCCAAAGTGTTATACCAATTGCATGTTATTTTTATTTCCTTTTATGTTGTGGTTATATAACTATGTATAACACTTTTAACTTAGAGCTATAGCCCCCTCCCCATAGATTCCCCACTGTCAGAGCGCCTCGGTAATAGTAATAAGAATGTAATGAAAATTTGATCACATATTCTGTGAAACTTGACGCACTTTCAATGATCCTAAGAAAAAGGGATTCCCATTTGCCGTGTTTGAGATATTTGACGGTAAAGTTAGGATAATTTAACATAGGCTCTTATGAAAAAATACGTTATTTGCGAAATATTGTGTGAAACTGGCAATATCGCGTGGTACCAACATCGCAAAACGAAAACCACCACATAGACTTCGCCTAAGTTACCCAAATACATATGCATATTTAGTTTCCCGGCTGCTATACACGTCTTGCATAGTGTTTATAAATAAAATTTTCAAATAGAATTTACCACTTAGATTGTGAATCTTTAGTCAAGGTATATCGTCAACAGTTCAGATACCACGCTCAGTTCAGATAGCTCGTATTACCAAAGAGGATTCTCAAGTCGGCCTCCAAATGTGTTGTCACCCACCGCACATTTAAATGGGTTTACAGAAGTCGCCACTCGCGTCGCTGACGGATAAATGGATCCGAGTTCCAAGTAAATGAGGTACAATTAGGGGAATTAACCCAAATATATGCACATGATAATGTGCTCTACCAAATTCATTTCTATTCAATACTATTCCTCGCAATGTCAAACATGGTGAAGAAAGATTTCGTGCTTTCCCGGCGAATGGACTTGGTAAAGAGTTCTCGGGATCGCCACCGGGTCAGGAACTCCATATCTGCCAACGTTTCGATGTCCGACTCGGTCATCGTCCTCAGGGCTGTGAATGTCGAGTGAGAATTTGACTTGCTTATATACAGTCACTCTGGTGGTCAGGTGACTGCTGATTGGCTGTCGTCAGCGGCATGCTCTGATTGGTAGTTTTGCCTAGCCTTTTGTATAGTCTTGAGCACAGGTTTCCAGGTGCTGCTCAAAGCTAATATAAATAGCTATAATAAACATAGTACTGCAAAAAAAGGGATCGCATTGCACTCATTGCTGCGCCGCGGACGTTTTTGAAAACCGATTAAAATGCGACCGAAGTGACAAAGAGTTTGAGGGTTCAAGGCGAACCCTTCGAAGGATGCAACACACCGGGGCCGGGAACCAAGCCAGTGGCTTATACGCCCGATCACCCGGGGAGGGGCTGGAGAGGAAGGAAAAAGGATAGAGGCGCCGCCGCGATGGGAGCCCGCCGACGCCTCTGGGAAAGGATAGGAACGGAAGGGACGGGACGAGGGAAACGCACCCCAACGCTATAGAAGCGAAGGGACTAACAGCGAAACCAAGCGAAAAGCAATTAATATTCTACCAATCCTAGTGGATTTTCCTATGAGGAAGAAAAATCCATCGATCGAATCGGTAGATAAGTAGACCGAAGTGACAATAGGAATCAGCCTATAATGAGATGGAATTGGGCCTCCTCCATGTAGTCCCCTTGTTACAAAGGTTCAAAGCAGTGTTGAAACCAGCCAAGTTTACCCCTGCAACTACCTTTTAAAAATAATATTTGACGTTTGCATTGTTCTAAGGAGCAAAATTGCACTCATATTTCATTTCTAATTATGTTTTCTTATGTTCACTGTTTTTTTTGGCGACTCTTTTGCGTAAGGAATAGGTAGACCGAGTGCATCACTTGATTTCAGCTGATGCCACTCCTTAAGTCCGTTTTCCACGGGGCACGTGATTGCGCAGGCTAAAACTGCATTTCTTTGCTGCACGGCGTGGAGTTGCGCGAATACACGAAAGAAATAATTAGAACATGGACTATTTTTCCATCTCAGGTCCATGCAATCTCGCACGTGTTCTAGCAATTCACCGCTTTCCACGACGCAAATTTGACTGAGCCTTCGCACACACGTCAGACTTCGCACGTTATAACTGCATTTCTTTCTCAATATAGAATTGCGCGAATTCACGAACGAAATTAGATCAGGGGCTATTTTGCCATCTCACTTCCACGAAATTTCACAGGCGTTCTAATTGAGATTCGCCGTTTTACACGACGCAATTTAGACTGCGCCTTCGTACACACTACAGATTGCGCAATTACGTTCCCCGTGTAAAACGGTATTTTCAAGTGGCTACTTGCGCAGAAATTCTGAATAAATCTTGAATTGTCTATGGAGGACTATTATGATAATGGATATCTCGGACTTCAGGAAGAGGTTACTCCGCTAACGGAATCCAACTGTTGAATGCCGAGGTCGTAAAATACTTTGGGGTCACCATTACTCGGGAATTCTCGAGGGGTTAACACATACGTGGAGTATGCGGGAAAGCCAACCGTAAACTGGGATTTGTGAAGAGAATTCTTTGTAAATACCATAGAAAGAGAGAAGTTACTCAAGAGCTAACTGACTGTAATAACGTCTCAATTAGACTAAGCTGCTTGGGTATGGGACTCTTACTAAGTGCGACTATTAGTTGAAATGAATGGAGTAGAACGCAGAGCGACTAGTTTCGTAATGAGTACTATTAGTAGATAGTGCAGTAGTAAAGATAATAGTAGCAGAGTAGTAGTAGTAGATAAAAGTTGCAGTGTTTACAATATGTTAGGCAAGTTAGAATGACAATATTTACAGAAGTGTAGAGCAAAGTATAGTATAGGGCAGGGGTCGGCAACCTGCGGCTCGCGAGCCACATGCGGCGCTTTGGATATGAAACTGCGGCTCTTTAGTTCCATACGCAAATATTATTTATTTAAAAAAAACATTTAAAAACGATTTTGAATCGACTAACGAGGATTGGGCACCATTTCTCTCTCTCAGCCCATTGTACTCGCTTTTCACTCCACCTCTTCCCCGTGACACGCGTTGTCACTGTCGTCAGTAAGGAAGAAGCAAGCTCTCGAATGACGCCGTCGCCGCTGTGCTGTGGATGTGCGAAAGAAATGGGGTCCAGTCCGGCGCGAACCACGGTTCACGACGTAAGCCAGCAATTGTCGCTCTCATCGTCCGTCACTACTCAAACCGACCTTCGCCTTCCTGCCGGCTTCGCTCCAACTCAGCAATACGGACCCGCGTATCGTTGTACAAGTAATTTTAATCTAGCAAGCTTCGTGGTATCACTAGAAATTGCAAAAAAAGGCAAACCATTCACAGATGGTCAGTATGTCAAAGATTGTTTCATACGTGCATCTGAAGAACTGTTTCGTGACTTCAAAAATAAGCCAGAAATCTTGAAAAAAATCAAAGATTTGCCACTATCTGCTAAAACAGTCCAAGATCCATCAAGTCTAAAGCTATGTCCCTCTTAGGACTCCTGTTCCGTTTCACTGAAATTAAAGACCCCCAAGCTCTTCGAACTTTTTTTTCGTCTATCATTCTTCCAATTCTTACCTACTCTTGTCCCATCTGGTCTATCTCTTCACAAACCAACCTCTCATCCCTGGAATGTGTCAGCAATTTCTTTGCCAATATAGTAACAAAATAGAATACCGCATTTACGCAACATGTCCACTAATGCTATTCTCTCTTCCCTCTTCATCCCTAATCTCACTACCCATAGGCTCACAGCTGATTTAAAACTTATATATAAGATTCTCAATTCCACCATCGACTGCCATGCATTGCTCTCTTTTATCAATTTTAAAGTTCCACCCCGCCCTACCCGTTCTCATCCCCTAATCCACATGCCCATTCCGAGACTTTCACTCACTAAACGTTCGTTTTTCTACCGCATTACTTCTGTGTTGAACTCACTCCCTCCACACATCGACCCCTTTGCACTTCCATTGAAATCCTTCATAAGCCTTTCCCTATCCTATCTGTCACCGAAGTAGTCTGTCACTGCAGTTTCTTGTTGTCCTTTTGTTTTTGTAAATGTAATTATTGTTTTCTACATGTTATATTGCGTCTTCGTCCTCTAATTTATGTATTGTTACCTGGCCACTATAAAATGGCAAGTATATGCTGTATGTGGTTATATTTCTTTAAAATAAAAAAATATAAAAAAAAATAAAATAAGATAGAATAGCTAAAATGTCTTCAAATGTGACATATTTGCAGGTGGAAGACATTCAACTGGCGTCTGCCTTATCACTTGCGCCAGATGAGTCTTGCAACATAAAAGACATGGCACAAGTTGCCCTTTTTGTCAGGTATATGTCTTCCCCAGGACCAAAAGAAGAACTTCTAGGATTGCTACCGCTCTCGGGACAAACAAGAGGGGAAGATATAGCAAATGCCGTGCAAAAATGCCTCGAAGATAATAAGATTGATTTAAATAAAATCGTTTCAATAGCAACTGATGGAGCCAAAAGTATGACAGGAAAAAATAAAGGGACAACAACGATTCTTCAGAGCAAAATAAATCACGAAATTCTTACGTTTCACTGCATAATACACCAAGAAGCGCTTTGTGTCCAAACATTTCCGGCCGAAATAGTTGAGGTCATGAATTTGGTAATCAAGATTGTTAACAGCATCTTGTCAAAACCACTCTACCATCGTCAGTTTAAAGAATTCTTAAATGAAATGGAGACTCAGTATTCCGACCTCCTTCTTCACAATAAAGTGCGATGGCTTTCCAAAGGTGAGGTGTTGAAACGTTTTCCTTTGTGCTTAAATGAAATAAATACATTCCTCAATGAAAAAGGCATTAATCACCCTGAATTAGAGAACGGCAAATGGTTGCAAAAATTTTATTTCATGGTAGATTTCACGGCAAAATTAAACGAGCTGAATCTAAAACTGCAAGGAAAGGGAAACCCAGTCTATGTTTTGGTAGAAGAATTGGTTTGCTTCGAAGAAAAATTAACTATTTTTGCAGAAGATATTCAGAGCGGTAAATTGCTTCATTTTCAATTTCTAAAGCAATATCGCGATAAAACCAGTGCAACTGTTGACACGATTTACTTCAGCATAGTTATAAAAAAAATTAAAGATGAATTTGCTGACAGATTTCAGCAATTTAAAACCAACAAAACCACTCTAGCATTCATAGTAAATCCTTTCAACACAAATATTGACGAAATCCACATTGAGCCATTTGGAGTTGATACTGGATCTTTAGAAATGCAATTGATCGATTTAAAAAGTAAAGCTTTGTGGAGTGGAACATTTACAGAGTTGAAAAGCAAGTTGGAAGTCCAGAAATATACGTACGTAACGCAACGAAAATGGACAGCTTTAAAAGAATTGCCGCGAGTTGAGGCAATTATATTCGACGCATGGAATAGTCTTCCAGATTGCTACAGTGAGGTGAAGAAGTTGGCATTTGGAGTACTGACAATCTTCGGATCGACGTATTCGTGCGCGCAAGCGTTCTCTTCCATGAATATAATTAAAAGTAAAATAAGAAGCCAACTAGCAAATGAAAATTTTGAGTCGTGTATGAAACTTAAAACAACAAGTTATGAGCCAAATTTATCCGAACTTTCTAAAACCATGCAAAGCCAACGCTCCCATTGAATTTGTTTGTTTTTATTTTTAAGTACAAGTTACATTGTTTAATAAAGTTTAAATTTTTGAAATGTATGTTATTGTTTGTTTTTATTTTCACATCGATAGGACATGTGCTTGCAGAGCAACACTTTGCCAATTTCAAAAAAGTTAAAAAATGGATTAATTAATGGTTTAACTCACAGGAGTTACAATTCTTTTAGAATGTTATCCATAAATTACTTCAGAGATGGTAAGATGTATAGAATCGAATGGTTAATACTTTGATTAAATAAATTTTAAGTAAATACTTGAAATATCGTGTTTTATTTTGCGAAAAATCCGGTAAAGACTTTAACACACTCCTGATATATTACCTAATTTGTCGTAAAAAACACTACTATATAAATAGATATTTTTCTTATGAATAAATAGATTCGTTTTTTTTTATAAAAAAAAATATTTATGCGAGTGCTATTTATTGTTGGCAAGAAAAATTTTTGTGGCTCTTTAAAACTTTGAAATTTTGTAAATTGTAATTTTTGGCTCTTCCGACTCAAAAGGTTGCCGACCCCTGGCATAGGGGAATGATCGCAGGCTTTGTGGGCGTATAGAATCGTGGGAGGTTACTCGGGAATTCCACAGGGTCAGGTTCTCCAACACCATCTCGGACGAAGTTTCGACGTAC
This sequence comes from Ischnura elegans, assembly GCF_921293095.1. NCBI lineage: Eukaryota > Metazoa > Arthropoda > Insecta > Odonata > Coenagrionidae > Ischnura > Ischnura elegans. Next base: position 86,271,137 of record NC_060252.1, read on the forward strand.
GAATTGACCATAGTCATCATCCAACGATTTGAACGATGGGCTTTTCTCATTTAAAGGAAAATCCTCCAAAATCGTTGGCACATCAATGGCTGAGCCAGGTTTCACTCTTTAGTGGGCCCTGGTCGCTTCTATAGCGGCGAGGGTATTCATTTCCCTTCCCCCCTTCCAACCCTATCCCTATTCCCTAAATCCCTAACCCTATTCCCTAAAGAGCGTCGTCGGGCTCCTATCTCGGCGGCGCCCCTTTCCTTTTTCCTTCCTTCCAAAACCCCTCCCCGGGAGCGCGGGCGTATCAGTTGAATTACTGGGTCCCGGCCCCGGTGTGTTGTAACCCTCAGAGGATCCCCCTTGGCTCCTGATCTCTGTCCATCGTCATCATGCCCTGATGACGATGGACAACCCGTACATCGAAACGGCGGCCGAGATGGATTCGGAAAACCTGACCCGGTGGAATTCCCGAGTAACCTTCCACAGAAAGTATAACATGAATTCACTGAGGAAAATTAAGTGAAGAATATTTCTCAGACGACGTGAAAAATATCCTTCATTTAGCGTCGGGCTATGGTAGAATCGAACACGAGACGAAAGTACTGAAATATCCTGCAAAAAAAGAGATAATTATAACGTCATTCCATCCTTGCACTGTCAGGGTGTCTCGGTAAATAAAAATAATGACGTCATTCGCTAGGACGACTCATTGCATGCTTTCATTTTTCTATAGTTTCATCTCGAACACGTCGTATTTTAAAATCGTTTTTGATTCGTATAATATATTTAAAAATTTATACTTCGTCCATTTTCTAATCAAAGATACAAACACGTTTTCATAAGTCATGAATCTTAAAAATTTAAAGATGATAACGCAGTGTTGAGGGAAATAATGCGAACGGAAAAAAGACCAGCCGGGTGGGAGTGATGTGTCTCCTAGATGTCTCAAAAAGTTTAGTTTTGAATGGAAGCGAGACTTGACGTAGAATGCAGAAGAAAAGTCACGAATGTATTCATTCGAAAAGTGCTGTCGAAGAATGAAGATTATAATAGATGGATCGACCGCGTAAGTAATGAGGAAGTGCTAAGAAAAGTGGGAGAAAAGAGAAGTCTTCAAGAAACCCTAACGATAAGATGGGACAACTTAGTTGGCACAATTATTAGGCATGATGGCCTGATGAAACAATCGTAGACGAGCAGATGAAACGGAGAAGGGTAAGGGATGGCCCCGAATGAGTTTAACAGGAAAGGTTATAAAAGATGCGAAAGAGAAGAAATACGTAACTATGAGAAGGCAGATAAGTGAGCGGAATGAATACTCATGTTGTTGATGATGATGACGGTCGCGTTACTCGTTTAAAAATTATGCCGTAAATTTGAAATTTTCATGAGACATGGAGCAGCTTTACTGAAGTACTGCTCCCTCGCCTCGCTCTCATGCAAACTGCATCTAAATAATATAAATTCAGCATTCTAAAAAAGGGGTATTTTGAGAATGAGAGAAAATTTTCAAACATTAGATACATGTAAATTTTGAATACGGTCCACTATATTTGCTCTCAATATTTCTAGTTGATTGCGAGGGAATTAAGCTACAAATTCATCACAATAAATGCCAGTCGAGAGGAAATAATGGTTAACCTTAAGGTGACGCATAAGGCCTTACGACTGGCATTATATTGTCATTTTTCGTGACGCGGAGCTGGTTAAAAAGTTAAGCCATGTTATCTTGAAAATTTCGGGGTAAATTTTTATCAAATATTTTCTTGAAAGTTCCAGAATATATAAATTATATCATTGTGGTCATAACCCATTCATATCTCGAATTAGAAAACGTTGCCTCATAATTGCATCAGATGTTAAATTAACATTAGAATTATCATCTATATATATAAAAGAAAGTCGAAAATCGTGTTAGTTAGAACACTTATAACTCGAGAACGGCTGCACCGATTTTAGTGACATTAGGCTCTTTGGATTCGTCTCAGCCCCGGATAACATATAGGACATTAAAAAATAGGAAAAGTTAAAAAAAAATTCAACTTTATCTTAGAGATAGGTTTTTAGGAGTTGATTGTTAAGACGGTAAAAAGATTTTTTTTTCGTTTTTACTGATGTATTGACTGATCTTTTTAACAATATTAAAAAAAATTTAAATGTTCAAACGAGTTAAAAATATTAAAGTAATATTAAAATAGTATTATAATAATTTAATTAGAGGTAAGGTCAGCTCGAATTGAGTTGTCAACAAACACATAACTACCGTGTGTGTAAACAAATCTCCAAGCAATTGTTGATTATCAGTAATGTCCGTGTACACTGCATGAATTCAAATATTTTAACTTTGTAATAAACGAAGACGAAGTCACCAACTATCTATCTGAATATTTAAAGTCCTTGGACGCACCTGGCTTACCACGGCATGATTTACAGCTAAAGGTAGGCTCTGTGTTCATGATCTTTCGAAACCTAAACCAACCAAAACTATCCAACGGAACGTGTTTGGTTATTAAAAAACTGACAATGAAAGTGATTCACGCCACTATACTCGAAGGAAAATTTAAAGATGAGGAAGTTCTCAATCCGAAGATTCCATGATCCCAACTTATATGCCCTTTTGAGCTTAAACGTATTCAATTTCCAATTCGTGTTGCATTCTTGATAACGACTAACAAATCGCATGGTCAGTCTTTCAGTTTTTGTGATGTTTGTTCTCATGTGTCAGTGAAAACCCATGATTTTCTCATGGTAAATAAAATGTGGTATGTTTACGAGTCGGTAAACCATCCGCTGTATTTATTCCTTCGCTTCAAGGGCGCAGCTAGGAATTAAGGATAGGCGCAGCTAATACTGGCGGGTCTGTAGGGTATAGAAAACTCGCCAAGGTAAGCGAGAGGTGTGGGGGTCCTCCCCAGACATTTTTTAGGGTAAAGGGCTCAAAATGGTAGGTTTTGCGGCTGTGTGAACCGTTAAATATTTTGTGACTCATCCGTCCCCCTAATATTAATAACCAAATGTTTTACAAAAAGATACTCTGAGCTTTTGGGGGTCTTTTAACTCCCAAAAACCCCCCTCGCTGCGTCCCTTCTTCGCTTAGCTATTTTTATTTAGCTTCATTCGCTTTATCATGCGCCTGATAACAAAACAAAAACTGTTGTTTATCAGAAGGCGCTTGACGCAAGACATTAAACCCGAATGTGTAGGGCACACCGTGGTGCGTTTACGCATGCAGCACGTTTACGCAGTGCATTTTTTCCAAACAGAGATACTATAACTGGCGCGCCTAAAGTCATTTGATACGAATGCTGCTTCATAGGGGCTTTTCTTACACTATTTTGAGCATCAGTCAAGCGTCGGTTTAGCGTTGCGTTAACCTGCCCCCTGAAAGAGCCAAGTTTACGCTACGGAGTTAGACCTAAAAACATTTTTTTACGGTTAATAACACAATTAGCCAACAACTGAATGCGCATAATTTTTATTTCATCAATATTTTCTCATTTAATTTATAATAAATCAAATGTGATTAAAACGATACAGCCGCTCTTTATTTATGAATGGTGCAACTAAATTATAAGTCCATTGAATGTTAGGCGGTACGAAGTTCGCCGGGTCAGCTAATTTGCTATAAATTAATAGACTTAAAACCTGAGACAATGATGAGTAAAATTTTTATAATTCGAGATACAAGGCTAATGTACCCAAGGGTATAATTTATATAAGTACTGAAAATTACAAGCTGATAATGAAAAGTGAAGCTGCCAAAACATATCACTTGTCTGTTGAGTGTAACTTTCCTTTGTCTGTTTTTGAAAAAAAGATAACATACAAAAGTCTTTAAGAATGAAAATGTATGTTAAAAATAAAAGAAATAAAGACAAATATTTATGAAAATCCTGATAAAATAAAAAAAATGAAGAATAAATGGACTCAAAACAAGATAAAAAATATAATAGGATATAATAACAGAAAAAAACGAATAAATGTTCAATCCAAATGTTCTTTTTGTTTTTAGGATTAGTTATTAAATGTTAATTCAAAAGCCAATTCGTTTCTATTTTAAAAAAACAAACAACACATTATACTCGACATTCTTAGCAACAATCATTTTTTCTACATTATTTATTAAACTGGCAGTGTTGCCTTAATAGGAACCGAGACACTTGGTTTTAGAACTGCTTAACGAAAAAAAGGCCAGCCTCGCGTTCCCTTAAGTTTCGTGCGCAACTCTCACCAGCGGATACTTACAAATTGCTCCACTTAGGCTAGGGGAAGAAGTAAGTAAGCGGAGGAGAGATGAATGAGGCAAGGAATGAAAGGTGGAAAGGAGGAGTGTCTAATCACGGGAAGGTAAAAAGCACGAACGACGAGCGACGTGGGGATAAGATTTGAAGGTGGTGCCATCTAGCGACGGCGGGTCATATTTTAAAACTCGAAAGGGAAGGGGCTATAGATAAAATATGATCAGCCACTGCTACGCGGTGGGTTACATTGGGGAATTCATATTGTAACATTAGTCTTTCTCAGCTTTCTCACCCAATTACGCGACAGAGCGCCAAGACAGGAGGGAAGGGAGGGAGAGCAAATTTCTAAGAATTTCGGCTCATTTCCTGCGTCGGAGGAACATCGACGTCTTTTGAAGATCTCAGGGGCCAGAGATGGCGACGATGTCCCTTCAACAAAACAGATTTAAACTTTGAACTATATGCGAATAATCCACGATTAGTGACGCCTGGTCTCTCAGAGCGGCAATTCAATCTCTAAGATAATGGAGGCGAGGAATAACAAACAACAGTCTTTAGAATCTTCATATTTAATACTACTTCTCAGCTTTATGAGTTTAAATTTTACTCTGCGAAAGAAGTTGAACTCATAGACTCAATTGTTATTACGACCCAAAATGATTGGCCGTTATGCTTTATTCAAGGATTGGAAAAAGTATTTGAAACTTATAAAAATAGAATAAGATAAAATATGACAATTAAATTATTCATTCGCACGCAGGGACAATAATTTTAACTAATAATATATTTTAAAGAAGTATACTTCTTGAAAATATGGGAAATTACTCCATCCCATACGCCTCAGACTACGAGAAAGTGATTTAAAATCATTCAATAAAGTATATTGATTGATACTATAAACATTTCAAAGAAATTCGGCGCCTCTGCCCGTAATATAGGCTCCTGTAACGTCAGTAAAGTTTTTCTTCCAAAACCTTTATATTTATTAAAAAATAAAATTTATTTCCTCGTGTCCTTCCTTCAAGATCTTTTCTTGATGGCTTCTCTCTCAAAAACCCCATGCTCAACCCACAACAACCCCTAAGCAACCATGCATCCCTCTTGATTACCCATAAACATCAAATTCAACATAAAACTCAAATCAATAACAGCATTAATAGAACATAAATGGGCAATTCCATTTGTGACGGAATTACCTTTAGATATAATTATGCAATAGGATATTTCGATTGATTTGTAAAATAAAAAAAAAAATGGAAAACTTGTAACTGTGCATGATCAAGAAACATTTACGAAGGTGATTTTCATGTACATAAACAAAATTAATTATCGAAATACCTTCTAAACAAGCCCATAATTAACATGTGACGGAATTACTCCGAGGTCAACCTCCAAAGTGCAATGATTTTAAACATCTGCAAAGCTCTGTGAATCGAAGTATAGTTTGAACACTTTTATCAAGGCTGTGGATAATATTTCAAACATTGATTTCTTGAAATTAAATCAATTAGCTGTTGATTTATAAAGATAAAATATTTACAGCCTAAATTTTAATTTGTGAGAAAAGGTTGACATTTTCATGGAAGTGCCCAAAATCAATTATTCCAGGTCTAACACACTTTTTCCCAGACAGACTGGCCGTTACGTTGAAATTAACGTTAATATATTACATATATAATTGTGAAGTTAACTCCAGAAATGACCAAGAAACAATTTAACTTACCGTTTGTTTCAATCTTTCATGTGCTGCAGTTTGCTGTTATACTCCAGAAAAAGAATTTTAGTTGGCGTTTAGCCAACTTAATTTTTTTATAAGAACTTGAAGCTGTGAAGGTAACTTTTTCGTTAATCCTAATTTGTGGATGAATGGGAGAATAATTTATTAATTTTCCCGGGGCTACACTCCTTAAAAACAAAAACAATTCACATATTTGTGGCACAATAAAGAGAAAAATCAACAATTTGGAACAATAACAAGGTGAAATATTAGTATATTATTTTTCTGATATTTCCATCGTAAAATTAAAAATCAAAACTTGCAATTAAGAAATAGATTGTAGATTAATTACATCGTCACAGTGACATTAGAAAACTGTTCCTCCAAATTAAACGTACTCCTGGCAAGAATTCATTATCGATTTCTTTTCAATTTACATTGGGAACTAATACCCATTACGTTATCTCTTATTCAAGGATAGGAAAAATTATCTAAAACTAATAAAAATTGATATAAATTATTACTATTTTCACAATTATCATGCTGAATGCTAAGTATTTTGGAATTCATGTAACAAATTCTTCTGCATAATTTTTTTTCTCAAAGTTTATATGTAATAACTAATAATGCGTATTATAAATAATAATATAATACTTATATTAATTTCTATTTTATTATATAATAATCATACTATTTAAACCTGGCAAATTCAAGCATTCAAAGAAATTTCGTAACATCTGTGGTTTTCTTTAACCTCAATTCGGTGTTTTTTTGAACGATTTGTTGTTTTTATAAGAGCTCCGCCGTAATTAAGATTATGTATGGTGTAACTGTTCCACTTGAGGTCGAACATAATGTAGACTTGGTATGAACTTTCAATATCATGACGATAAGGAAAAAAGGGCCCTTGAAAGAGCACTGATTTTCGCCATCGAGCTGTTGAATTCTCTCGCTTTACGAGAGCAATCGATTTTGCAAACAACATAACCTGCAAGAAAGGCACTGTGATCGCGTAAGAACGACGCTAGCTATAAAGCCTTCCAGAAATTTCCTCCGAAGGAAGAAATTTCCGCATAAACTATTCAACCAAGTCTTGGGTTAGGACGGACGCATGAAGGCAAATCTGGCAATGAGAGAGTAGGATGCAGTGTCAAACCCCTCAGACAAGAGGGCGTCCGATGGAAAGCATGTGCAAATCTTCCTACAATGAAGGGGTAAAGATCCAGAAGGAAGGAAAATCCGGTAATCGAGTCGATAATTTATTTTTAAATTCAGCACATTCATATTTTTATGCACATCACTTTCTCGTGGAAATAAAATAACTCAAGAAATGTCATAAGTTCTGAATACTTTTAAAAATGACCGCTCATTTTGGAATGGAATCTTTCAGCAGTGGCGCCGACTCCATGGGGCTTGAGGGGGCCCGAGCCCCCTCAATAATTCGTTATGGGTGTGAGGAAAACAGTGTCAGGCTTTTCGATTTTCCCCGGAGTGTCCAGATATCGAGATTAGAGTTCTCAGAGTTCCAATGTTGATCATATGAATCTTCTAAAATGCTTAAAAAGCTTAAAACTCACTACTTATAAAATTTCCCGGGGAAAGATCCCCGGTTTGGGCCCCCCCAATATTTTTTGTAAGTCGGCGTCCCTGAATCTTTGACATGATAGATTTCATGTTACTGGAGTAAAATTCAATTAAAAACATTTTAATTCGACAACAGAAAAACTTCGCTAAAGAATGCATATACATATAAGAATAAATAAATGAAGACCATACACTTTAAAGATAAAAAAATAGGTAGAGGCTTGTCTATGAAGCGAAGTAATAAGCATGCATATCATCTTAGTCTTTTAGAGAAAGCAAATACAATCTTGCATGCGCAGCATATTTTTCGTCTTGGATATTTGAACTGTTCTTCTAAAACTTATTGTAACTTTTTCATCAATCATATTTGAAAACTTCAATGATAACTAAAATTGGCCATAGGTCGTTATTGCATTCTTTGTAATAAGTCGTGTTTTTTAAATAAAAATGATGTTTTTGCATTGTAATATCATTGCAGTTTTAGAATATCGACAGCCATTGCTACAGTCCACGTTATTGGCTAGAAGTAAGAGAAACCTGTTTTATTCTCTACTTCCGAGTCGAGAATCGCCGCTCGCAGAGTGAGTCAGCATCGATCCTTTCAAATTCTCAACTCTGAACCCTACCTCCACATAAAAATTATGTTGATTTAAGTTGTCGAGAACGAGGCTTCCAGTAATCACCGGGGACCGTTTTATCGACCCAAGAAATTTTGTTGCCTTACACACTTATCTTAACTATCGGAATATTTGCACTGAAATTTCCTCAAAACTAGCATTTGAATGTCCATTCGTCAGTGGCGCCAAGCTGGATTCCAGCACTAATGACTGTGCAAAATCGATCTCTTACAGCATAATGCCCCACAACTGAATAATGAAATACATTCCTCCTCGGAGTACACAAAAATATCAGGAATGGAAATGCGACCGTGGCTCGGTCGTGTGGGGGAAAGCATTATAAAGCGTGAAATAATGCAAATTGGCGAGAGTAAGTGAGTTTAATTACGAATAAGCACGCTTGTTCCAGGGGGAGCCGACGGAGTGAGCTTGAAGGTGCGATGTAATTTTCCATACCGAGGCAGAACCAACTCTAAACTTGACTCCGAAACCACACCGATAGAACCATGAAAAAACCGAAAAATAAGATGATTTAGCGATGGAAATTAAAAAATCTACACTTTGCCTACCGTCAAATGGGATTACTTCGGTCCAATTTTTCATGATTTCCTGAAAACGAGCATACTAATCTAACTTAAAAAATAATATAGTATATAAAGTTAGTTATATTATTAACAGGCCATGTACTCACAATTTAAGGCTGTGTCTGAACCTCTAACTAATTTATCAATCTGGATTTATTTGTCAAAAAGGTTCAAAGTTAACTTAAATAGGGTGGTTTCCTATTTTTTTAATTGCCTAAATCGAAAGATTATTACTCCTGGAGTACGAATTTCACACTTTTAGATTTTTAAATGACGACATCTATTTCTCACGATTAAATGAAAAGTGAAAAATTTCAAGCGCGCGAAAACGCGACGGCTAAGTATGAATGCTGGGAATAGCCCATGTGACGTCATTCTGATCCCAGGTCCCGCCGTGTGAGGCCACCTTGGTGCGAGGCTATGAGGGCCGTAACTATGCAGGCTGCTAGCAGGTAGCGCTTGGCTAAATATGGATGGCCATATGGATTATTAATACCCTGTGTAATATTTTCTTTATGTACTTATGTCCTTTCTCCCTCGCGTTGCCATCCTTGATGGACCGCGAGGGCCTAACATCTAGTGCCATGAGCCTCGGTATAATTGCCATGGGAATTAAAGAACCTGGATAGCGTAGTGGTCTGCGCATTGGCCCGGAAAGCCAAAGGTCCGTGGTTCCATTCCCGGTCAAGGGGAATTTTTTCTCATGGCAATTCTTGTATATTAATACCCTATCAAACGAAGGAAACTTTGCGACCATAGGAAATTTTAATTGGTTATTATAAAGAGAGGTCTCCCTGAGCTCTTTGTCACATGCATGCATTGGTAATCTCAGACGATGTAGAACTCCTGACTACTCGTATAGAATCTAGGTCTCTGTGACGTCACGTGGAGTGGCATCGCATGTGCGCTTATCTGGCCTTTTTCAAATAAGGTTCAAATTGACCATTAATATTCGTCTAAACTGGGATTTCGAAAACCAAATACTTAGCATATTATTAATACACTAATGATGGGTGGCGAATCGCAATCAATGCCTTTCATTTTCTATGTTGAAGGAAACTATCCTATTGAGGTAACTTTGGCCCAGTCTAATGAAAACATACATATTTAGCTCTAAATCATGAGTTAGAGCAAAGATACTCACACAAAATATCTGTCAGGGCACTGTTTTCAAGTGCTCCTTGAGTTTAACATGTAAATTTATTACTTTCGGGTCGCTGCACAGTGGTCCGAAATCGGAAAAAGCCGGACAAAAGTCCAAAATGGCTTTTTTTGAGCTAGGGACCTGAAACTTGGCACAAATACTCACAAATGATGGTTGATTATGGATTTGTATGCCATTTTTCATAATGTTGATCCGTTGTTGAGATACAGCAGCTCAAACATGACCAATTTTCAAAAACTCGCGCGAACTCGCTTTTCTCCGAAAATCTTTGAACTTAAGCAGGTGGTGTTGCAGTTGTATGATTTTTATGGAATAAAAAACACAATATTCCTTTGAAAAGATGCTTTGGCTATATTGTTCATGATTTTTGAAGATTTTGGTTCACATTTACATAGTTTTACAACACAAAATGGCGTACCCATTTTTCGCGTGAAATTTCAAATAAAGTAGACATTATCTTTCGTTTACGAAATATGGTAATCGGGAAATTTACATCACAGTGTGAAGTAGACATTTGTTAAGAATACTGCGAAGAAATCTTGGAAAAAAGTTTGCGACCACGGAAATGAGAGCGATTTTTCGATCGCGCATCAAGTCTGAGCTACGCCACGCGGGACTCTGAGGCTTGGTAACTGCGGGCGATTTATCAAGTTTTTTTCAGAATTGCTTCTTAAAAATCGCCATTTGAAGCATGGCACATAGTCAGTATTGACATTAAACACTATTACCAAGATAATGGATCGATCGATTAACCGTGTAACGCATTACTCTAGTGAAGATGGTAAGGGTTAGATTTTTGTCCGTACCATTCTACGTTCACGAAGGATGCTTCGGATATTGAAGTATTGTTAAGAGATTCAGTTGGCATGCGAAATAAAGAGAGAAGTAAACAGCTTCTGGGAAAGGCAACTACCTATATTCTTTGTCCTTACCAGTAACTACCCTCCCTTTTCAACCCCCGCCGAGGAGGGTCGCGCGGATTGTTGTAGTAACCTCCGTTATTAAATCCACGGCTGCAGTATTTCCTTCCTCCCTTAAACCAAGGGTGGTGGCTAATGCCAGCTCAGCTACTGAAGAAGTACTTTTTATGTTCTGAACTTTTCTTCTCTTAGATCTGTAACACGAAGAAGTAAAGTCTTTCTCGGGCCGCCCTAATGAGCCTAACAAAGCAATAATAGTAGGATATAGAGTGGTACATAAAATGCATTACATATGGAATAAGTATAGATATTCAGAAATTAAATTTACTTTAAAAGTTCAAAACATAACGTAAATATAATACATACCTGTTGCCTTTAAGGAACCAGGAAAGTATTGACGGACAGATTCAGGGATAATTATTGGCTCCGCGAGCCATTCCTTACTTCGCAATAAAAATCGTTTATTAATACGGCAACATTTGTTCCATAATTTTTCGTAATATAGCCAAAATTCCAACCTAAGAAATTCTCGGAGACCATCAACAGCTTCTTCATAGCTCTGGACATTCAGTCTCCGCGACAAAAAATCCAGTAAGAGTATTTTTTTCTCGCCTGATGTTTTACTCTTCATTTCTAATATTTTATTATGCAACTCAGAACGATTTATTTGACATGAATCCATTGCTACCCTAGAAAACAAATCAAAATGATAATTGCCATGATGACAATCTAAAAGTGATATAACACATTGTTTAAGAAGTCGGCAAAAACACGTATATTTGGTATGGAAATTGGTAGAACTTACCTTAAAAATTTTCAAGCTGGAAAATCACAGTTCCGTCCAACTCCGAGAATAGATAGTAATTATTAGTGATAATTCAATAAAGGTCGAACTAAATCACTGGGCTAGATGAATTTCAGAATTGCACTAGAGCACGACACGTCACTAGGGCAACAAACATGACCTTTCTTCACCGATTCCAAAATAAAACTGCAAGTTGACGTACGTCTTTGCCTTGAAATCCACCCCACCAATGAATTTACTATAAACTAACACACAAACAGACTTCCGAGTCACTTTTTTGATTTTCAATACTATTGCCTTTTCGTAGGATCCCCAATTATAAAAAAAATACCACACACAGGAAGTACACCCGATGAGAATTTCAGCACACTGCCTGAAAGTACACCACATAGCTTGAATGGGTCCTGATATACGCTGACTGTTTACATGGAATCCTATATTCGTTGATTGCTGTCCAGAAAAAAAAATGCAGAGCGAGGCACATGGCCCCTTCGCTAAGGACGCTAAGGACTAAAGACGCAGGCCAAACACACTTGGGGCTCGAGGTGACGACAAACAAGGAGGAGACAGAGAGAAGGCATTGAGCTTAGAGGATACCGTATCTCAAGCTAAAGTAGCTGACCGAGCTGAAGATTTAAGAGATCTGCTAGATTTTGGATGATGTTGAAGATGAGGACTCAGACATCAGTGACGACAGTTCATTCGGGGATTGAAAGTTGAATTACCGTTAATGAAAAAAGACAATGTAAAATCTCATAAAAATGCGAAGTAAAAGGTGAATTCCGAAGTATGTATCCTCTCTATATTCCTGTTCATAACTCTGCATTAAATTAATTCGTAAGATTTATAGCTAATGATTGGTAATCCATTAATGCTACATTGTTTTTTTATTGAAATATTCCACTACGAATTTAAAAAACAGGTTCCAAACTTAAAGAACGCAAGTGTTTGATTTCATAATGATTTTTGCATTAATCAAACGTGTTTCTTGTATGCTGTATAACGATGGATGAAAAGTGAAATTTGACAAAATCAATTTAACTCTTTATTTACCAATTTAATATAATATTTAATTATAAATTAAAGGATAAATCATTATCTTTTCTTTCTCCTTCAAACATTCTCCTAGTGTATGGTGATATCAAAGAGTAAAAACCCGTGTAGAAGGACCCTTTACATACCTTTGCCTTTAAAGGCCTTGCGTGGTCATAAAACGCCACTATCCGCGCGACCCTCCTCGGCGAGGGTTGAAAAGGGAGGGTAGCTAGTGGTAGGGACAAAGAATATAGGTAGTTGCCTTTCCCAGAAGCTGTTTACTTCTCTCTTTATTTCGCATGCCAACTGAATCTCTTAACAATACTTCAATATCCGAAGCATCCTTCGTGAACGTAGAATGGTACGGACAAAAATCTAACCCTTACCATCTTCACTAGAGTAATGCGTTACACGGTTAATCGATCGATCCATTATCTTGGTAATAGTGTTTAATGTCAATACTGACTATGTGCCATGCTTCAAATGGCGATTTTTAAGAAGCAATTCTGAAAAAAACTTGATAAATCGCCCGCAGTTACCAAGCCTCAGAGTCCCGCGTGGCGTAGCTCAGACTTGATGCGCGATCGAAAAATCGCTCTCATTTCCGTGGTCGCAAACTTTTTTCCAAGATTTCTTCGCAGTATTCTTAACAAATGTCTACTTCACACTGTGATGTAAATTTCCCGATTACCATATTTCGTAAACGAAAGATAATGTCTACTTTATTTGAAATTTCACGCGAAAAATGGGTACGCCATTTTGTGTTGTAAAACTATGTAAATGTGAACCAAAATCTTCAAAAATCATGAACAATATAGCCAAAGCATCTTTTCAAAGGAATATTGTGTTTTTTATTCCATAAAAATCATACAACTGCAACACCACCTGCTTAAGTTCAAAGATTTTCGGAGAAAAGCGAGTTCGCGCGAGTTTTTGAAAATTGGTCATGTTTGAGCTGCTGTATCTCAACAACGGATCAACATTATGAAAAATGGCATACAAATCCATAATCAACCATCATTTGTGAGTATTTGTGCCAAGTTTCAGGTCCCTAGCTCAAAAAAAGCCATTTTGGACTTTTGTCCGGCTTTTTCCGATTTCGGACCACTGTGCGCTGTACGGACCTTGACCCAGGAGTTAAGCCAATTATCCTACCTGTCGACTGATGAAGAACTAACAATAAGTTGATAACTCAATGTCAATGGTAAAATACAAAACTATGAACATTTTTAAGTATCTCGGCCAAAGTTACCTCAGTTGACGGTATTTAATGGTAGAGAAACGACATACCTATGTATAGTAGGTATTGAGATTGAATATATTTTCATGAGAAAGCCTGAAAATGGAAAGGTTCTTCATTGGAAAAACTAAATGGTCTTTAAATATCAATCAATGATGCAGAGTATACGTAAAAATACGTTCAGTAATGGTGAGAATATCATAATCCTGCACCAAAACATGCGTAGTCCACAATTTATTTTTCTTCTTTCTGCCACATTTGAGTATTCACATCTTTCCGAAACCCACTAATTATAATGGTAAAAGAGATAAATGAAATTTATGACAATTAGGGCAAACTGCCTTTGATTTAAACATGGTTAAAAGCTAATGTATAAAATATAACTTTATCTGATCAAACATACGATTCGTCGATTCGAAATAAGTAACGAACACCTTAAAAAGTAATTAAAATACCTTTAACATGCTTTAAAATTGTTTAAGTGGGCTCGCTTAATTGACGAGAATCTTCCTGCCAAGGTTTCCGCGGCTATGTTTATGATGAGTGTAGTTTTAATTACTGTAAAACGGCCTGACTTTAACTCAAGCGGCCTGACTTTTCCCCACCCCGTCAACAATGTTTCAATTCATAGAAATGGATACTATGTTGTCGATTGGGAAGGTTATTTTCATTTTTCTAGGATTCTTTGGCAACACTGCAAGACATTAAAAGGTTTTTCCAGTAGTCTTGCATGTTCTAGTGAAGGGTGCTGTTGACTTTGTGAGGAGGGTGTTTTTGTGGTACTAAAGTTTATATGAAAAAAGTTGCTGATTGTCCGCCTCCTAGACGCTTCCAGAAGGTGAACTATGTATTTTTTTACTCAAAATTTGCCATAGATCAGCTGCATAAATCATATTTTTGTTCACATCAATCACGTAGAATTATATTAGCAAGTTTCTGGGACAACGTACCTTTTCAGAGAAATCCGGAATGACTTTACCCCAGACATATTCTTGGGGAAAAGTCCTATAGTTTCTCATTTCATGGGAATGTTCAATGTTTTATCGTAAAATTACTGTTGAATTTGAGTTTTCTGTGGTATTGTAATTATTTAACTATGCAGATAAAAACATGTCGGTAAATGAAAAAAATCTATTATTTTCAGTTCATGTTTCGACGCAAAGTGCTCACCCGAAAATAAAGTATTTTCAAGAGCATTAGAGGATGCTAAATGGAATAAAGCTATGATGAAAGTTGAAGATATTGATCGAAGATTGATCGGATGAGCTATGGTATATCTGAATAATGGATGTATATCGCCCATTGTTTCATGAAGTTGAAAGTGTCGAAGAAATGGAATGACAATGAGAATTCTTTCGCTCACCCTGAGCTCGGAGGGCATGAAGCAGTAAATTTCCCAAGTGACCTTCATGTTTTTCGAAGAGCAGTCAGAAACGAGGAAAAGTGAAATACGATCATTCATACGCCCCTACTCACCTTCATACTACTTTGACGCTCTTTGAGTCCCAACTGGCCTTGAGCAACAAGTTGTAGCATTTGTATGTATTCTCTCACGATAGGTACAACACCACAATTGCCACATAAATGTAGGCAAATCCTTTCGTACAAATCAAGAGTGTAAAGCGCATCCCTGCGTCTAAAGTTAGGATCAGTTTGATAAAACTATATTCCATGTTTAGGGAATAAACTCACTCATTTTTATCCATATAATTTTCAGTGTACCAATGAAAACTATAAAGCTACTATCTGTGTTGATGGGAATATCTACTACTCAGCATTGTTTTTGCCATCAAGGCGAGGCGGAGTTAATGCCTATGCCATTCATTTCAGGCTAGATATTTCAAATATATTTATCACGTAAATTTAATAAAATTAATCCATAGTTACCAGTTTTAAAGACTAAGAAGAAAAAAAAACAATTTCTGTACATAGGTTACTAATTACGCGGCAATTCAATAATGGATAAATTGAAATTTAAAATAGATAAACAGCTCTCAAATATGGACCAAAATTATATTTTTTATGTGATTGTCTTAATCTATTTTTCGGGAGTGTTTCATATTTTTGAACAATTAGAGAAAAATGTATTGTCGATAGACACAGAATTCTATGGCAACTTTTCCAGTGGAATAGCTGGACTTGGTCTATGATAGTGAGCAAAACTGGCCGTGAAATGAGAGTGATTGTTACAGAGGAGTGTACTCGCTATGTCTATTGATCTAAATGAAGTAAACGGATCTCCAGAGTGCATGTGGGTGAGTTCTCTCAGACAGTCCACAAAGGAGGAATTGCTGAAACAAAGGAGCATAAAGAGGAATTTCTCAAAGAGTCACCTGACCTTGGATTCGTTTTGCCCACAGACGAATGAGTCTGTATAAAAAGGACGCTCTGTCCACGAAAGAGTAGAATGTTCAATGTAGCTATGAAGGAAGGTAACCAAAGTCATCATTTCACACGCAAATTAGGCTCATGAGTATTGCTAAAGTTCTTAAAAAAACTGCCATTTACTATATAAAAATATCAATTAAATTTATTAGGGAAAAGCTAAGAAACTTGAACGGATCGTACAAATTCGAGCAAAAAGCTTAGAAAGAAATCGCTACCATTTTACTCGCGATTAAAGCCTGAACTTTGTACTCCGTGGGCGTTTAATCAACAAAGTATACCCGAGACATCAATTTAAATGCGAGCACTTACCCTTTCAATTGGGGCTTATGCCTCTAGAATTCTTTGAAAACTATCGCAGTATTCCATGGAGTTACGTAATACATACACACATATTCCAAGGAGTTAATTACATGCACATTAGCAAAGGCTAGCGAATGAAAAAACACATGTAGCTAAAATTCTGTCGGAAAACCAAAATTCGGCTATAAAAATTCTTAATAGTTTGTCTCCCTTTCTGGTAAATGATGATACAAATTTTGAGTTTTTGCTATCACAAGAAGATGGGAATACACTCTCATAGCTTAGCATGAGTGCGATAGCCTAGCCTCCCTTTTTTGTTCGTTTTTGATTTTATCGTTATTGCCTTATTCTGAAAATAATACACATTTGTGGCGAAATAGAATTGGTTATCACTATCCTATCAATAACTTCTTCACTAATATGAATAAAATATACGACTTCATGTTCTTCGTCTACATTTATTATTGTCCTAATTTCCTTATGGTTAATGCCTTTCAAAAGGATTTACCTATCTTACCACAAATGTAAACCACTCATTAAATCAGCATTCCCTATTGAAATGGGCCCAGAGAAATCGTTTAGAGAAAAGGCTCAATTTTCTCCTGAGTCTTATTTTCTAAGTTATGACAGCTTTGTTAAAACTTCCTTCTTTTATTATTTTATGTATATTTTTTATATCTGAAATTATCTCAGATATCTTTCTGGCTGAAAATCGTAATTCAATTTCATTTTCAATCTCTCAAAGTACTTGATTTATTACAATTAAAAGTTCAATTCAGAAAAAAACAAAGCATAACACAGAGATAATTACTCAAAAATATTATTATGCGTGCACCGGTATATTAAAGGAAGAAATCGTTCGAAACAAGTTGCTCACGTGCATATAAGCACACAAAGTTCCTGTATGTGCACCTAAAGGCTTGTAGCATTTAAAAACGTGTGTCAGAGTGTCCGAAATCATCGTAGAAGTTACCACAGATGAATGAGGATATTTGGTGGTCCGATTTATGGGAACTCAAAAAGTCATTGGGGGATTACAGCGAGCGCTCCCATAAGTAATTTTCATTTGAAAATTGATGTAAAAATTGAAAAGATTTTTATCTTTACGGTTGCTCACCAATGAAAGATTTTATATCAACAGCTTAAAAAAAAAATAGTTTCGAAATTATGTTTCAAAACAATTGAAACCTCAAAGCCACTAAGTAAGTCACTTAAAGCCATTTAAGTCTGCGCATATCAGACCTCAGAAGCATTATCGGTAAAAGGTATGGCGCCACGGAAATTAATGAGCAGCTCAAAAAAAAAAAAAAAACTTACTGCTCCCTGCAGTAGAGGTTGTTTGTGTTCTCTTAGGGAGCATATTCCGAGGTATGGGTTAGGTTGAAATAACAGGTAGTCGAACTTTATCACAATTATTTTATGCGTACGTTTCGTTTCGGCTCACAGAGCCTTCTAACACAAGAGGCATAATCTGGTCAACTGTGGAAAATACCTTTTATTTCAATATGAACTTCTAATACATAATCGGTTGAACTTATACGGGATAGGAGAAAGAGGTCGAGAGGTTAATTTGGCCATTAATGTGCAAAGTTTTTCCATTCGAACGACAAATGACTTCCGCAACAGACTGAAGACGACCCCCTTAGAATAGGCACCTCCGCATCCGACAGCGTGATAAACATCCACGTAGTAGGAGAAAAGAGGTCGATTGCTTTCGAGCGATCTTGCGTTGAAGTGAATTATTCTCTCCGCGGAATGCAAGATGGGATGCTGACCCGAGGGTAAAAATAGACGGGGTAGTTTGTTTTTTTATATACAGGGTGGCATCCCGCTCTTCGTCGTTGAACCCTGACATCGCGGAGTCATAGGGGGAAGGATAGGGAACTCTCCTCCTTCCCCCTAACGTTACACCCTCGTAAGGATACTCTTCCGGGAACTCGAACGCTTCGGATTGGCCAATTGCGCGGCCGATGCGTCAGAAAACGTACGAAGGGAAGGAAGCGGAGTTATGGGAAGGCATTTCTCCTCCTGCAATCTCCATAAAAATCTCCCGCTTTTAATCTTGGGGAGGTGTTTGCCGGAACTAACGGAAAAGATAGCGCTCGCATGACAAGCGTGACGGGACCGCATTTAAAATTTAATCGGGGCCACGAGTCAAAACGGGCAAGGTACTGAAAATAAAAATAATCGGATCACAGAGGAAAAGTTGGAGGGGACACAAATCGCGGAGGACGTATGCCGAATGCAGCGAAACATTCATCAGTATGACGATCGCCGCAAAGAAAAATTTCGAAATTTTAATCGTATCAACCATAAAGTGTTGTGAGAAAAACTCCACTGGACTGGGAATCGAACCACGTACTTTTGTCTTTCCGCTGCGCAGGCAACTACGCTATCCAATCTCCTGAATTCTTGAGGCAATTGCACAGAGGCTTATGATACTAGATGTTAAGTCAACGCGGTCCATCAAGTATGTCAACGCGAATTACCTCACCTCAAGCCTCACCAAAAGCCTGGTTATCTCATATTCGGATATCCAAACGTCCGCGGTTCGATTCCCGGTCAAGGGGAGTTTTTGCTCATGGCAATTCATGTATATTTCACCGCCGTTCACGCGGAAGGCTTCGAAATATTACGCTTAACACCATTAGCGGCTTTATCGTAGATATTCAGAAGAATTTTTCTCATGGAAATTCGTGCTTAATTCAACCGGTTGTGGCTACATTGAAACCCGTTCTTTCTCGTGTTGCCATCCTTGATGGACTCTGAGGGCCAAACATGTAGTACCATGAGGCTCGGTACAATTACCATTGGCACTAAGAAACCTGGAAAGCGTAGTGATCTGCGCAGTGGTCCGGAAAGCAATAGGTTCGGGGTTCGATTCTCGTTCCAGGGGTATTTTTTCTCATTGCACTACGGGTATATTTCACAGCCTTTAACCGCAAGCTTCGAAATATTACATTTATCAACCGTATTTATCAAAGTTTACTAATGAACCGAGTTGATGGTTTGAGGCGCAACTTTGTGAAAGCGATTCATTGTGAAAAATAAAAAAAGAAGAAACTTTATGCTTTCACATAAAATATTTATTCACACATTTACACGACCATGGTTTCAACGTAAGACGCCATCATCAGGTGATGACGTCTTACGTTTACGTGATGATGACGGTTTTTAACAGGAGCAATAATAATTTCTCACGGAATAGGAACCAAGGTGTGCGGGAAAACAGTGAAAGGATGTAGGAAAGAAACGGTATCGGGGGAGAAGTAATACCCAAACTTACGCATTTCCGGTGGTGAGGGAGCAGCGAGTAGGTGAGGGCAGCTCTACAGCCCTTAAAGGGACAAACACAGCAAAAAGCATTGATATAGTAGATAATACTTTCCTTGTAATTTTGACTGTTGAATAAAATGGTTTCGTCGGCTTCATTAAGTTTCATTCACGCGTTTTTTTCCCCGATAAAAAAGAGATTATAACGGCAGCGTTAGAACTCACAAATAGATGAGATGATTTGTAATGCAGCCTAATAACTTATGTATACCTTAATGCATGTTTCTGAATTTTATTATTATTTCTAACAGCATAATTCGCTAGTATGCGTGACGTTTTTTTGGACCGTGTGGCGTGCATGTGGGAGTCCAATTGCATGCTGGTGATTGATCACACCCTGCCAAAAACCGTAGAGGTGGCTCGCAGGGTATTATGTAGATGTATCATTCCACCATTTAGTGTCCGATTACAGTTAAAGGTTAATGTTAAATAATAATTTATCAGTATAAAATTCTGATTTGACGCTAGTTTTTCAGTGGGCTATTCTACATCTACATACTTTCCCGCAAGCCGCCTCATTAGGCGTGTGGCGGGGGTTCCTGGGACACCAGCCATTCAAAAATAAAAAGGAAATACAAAAAAATAATACGACTAGTATTTATTGAAGCCCTTAATAGTTCAGGTTATTAACAATGAAAGACTTTGTTTCTTCCACAAGTTTATAAAAATTTATATTTTATGACGGGTTTCGGCTATTACACCATTATCAAATACCACATTTGATAATGGTGGAATATTCGGGATGGTGATACATAATAATGCTATAGTATATCTATTGGTTAATCTTGTGGGCCATAGCAAAGGGAGTTTTCTGTGTATAAACGCCCGCCGAAATCATGGTAAATCTAAGCGTCCTGGTAGCGCAACTGGAAGAGCACCTGGACGGCAACCAGGAGGTTCTGGGTTCGAGTTCCAGTCAGGCCGCATTTTTACCCTCTGATTTCTGGCTTTTTTCCATCTACCACAGCACCGTTGTCCTTGTCCTTTTTCCATTAGAGTTCCTATACCTTTCTTTCCTTACCTCTGAATTTATATGTATGTTTGCGCTTAAGGCGCCGTGTGAATGAATGAAGTAATATATAGTATAATAATGTATAGTATATAATAATAGTATAATGGTGCGGAATAATATGTAGATGTAAAGTGCCGAAACCCGTTTCAAAATATAAATTTTTATAAACTTGTGGAAGAAACAAAGTGTCTTTCATTATTAATATATAGCCCTTCCACCACGTACGTGCTTCAAGTTTCGGTTTAGTTATGGGGAAACACGAATTCGCGTGCCTATCCGTTCAGAAAAACATCTCCCTTAATTTATCGTTCCTGTCGGACCTGGAAATATATTGCGGTTCTAATATGATGTTCTATACGGGTAGCTCTTAAAAGATATCTATTCTCAATTGTTCAAGCAATCTAAGACTAGGACGCAGCCTCCGAGTCCCCAGCGGCTCCCAGCCTAATTCATTTAACATCTGTATAACGTTTTCTGTACGCATGTGGCTGTTTTGGACGAATCGCGCAACTTCCCTTTGTATTTAACACAAACTACATAGCAATAATAACTTAATAATCATAATATTAATATATCTAATCTTTTATAGTATGAAGGAATGAAAATTATTGCGCAACTGGGGCTCAAAAATGCATACAATATTTATGAATACGAGGGAAATGAATATATGCTATACACTCAATAGCCAAACGCCCAATTGAATGGCACGGCGAAAATAAATATGCTTTAATCAATCAATTTTATAGCATTTTCTCTAAGTAATGCCCCTGGCCCGGGTGAAGAGTGGACCGGATTGTGGTCTAATCCGGTGCCAGATAAAATAAAACCCTAGTCAAGTCAAATCAAGTTAAGTGCTATTTGAATAAAAATAACCAGGAAAGAATTATTTTCTAAATTCGTTAATAGAAATAATAATAAATTTTGGACAAAGGTACAATGGAAAACTAATATGGTTAAGAAATAGTTACAATGGAAAATTAACTAACAAAATAAAAAATATATGTGTAGATTGCGTCAAGTATTATATTTTCTCTAAAATACCCTCACAACCTTCACAGCTGTAATTAATGCCTCCGTCAAAGTGGGAGTTCCGTGGAAGAGATTCTATGTGGTTCTCGTTTCCAGTGATATTGAGAATAATATATAATGGACGTCAGCATGACTAAGGTCAGGCTTGAAGGAACTATGCTTGGAGATCTGTTCGCGGGTCCTTCAATTCCCTTGAAAATCCTACAGTTCATTCTTTATTTTTAACTACTAATACTTTCACCAAGGTACGCCTCAAACAATCAATTTTACTACAGTACAGTTCTTGATATTATGATCACAAAGTATAGGCGAGGCTAATGTGCCACAGCTTCAAATTACAGTATTATGTCCAGAAAATCTCTGACAAAGTAATAAGGAAATATTATTTAATGTTTAAACATAATTAGTTTCTGATTCAATCAGTTACGTAATTTGTTACCGCATAATTTACGGAAGTGTCTTTGAACGAAAAATATTTATAGCTGAATCTGAAATATGTAATAGCAAAATATATGCTCGAAGAAATTCAATAAATCTTATAACAGGGTTTTATTCCCCGTTAGTAACCCTGTGATCGATCGTAGTATCACATTTATTTCTCGTGATTAACGGCAGCTCACCAACTAATTGGCAAAAAACTCTTAATTGGCCTATAGCGACATGAGTTATTACAGTTGGAAAAGTATCCCTCATCTTTTGCAAGAGCCACGACGAAAAAGTTTAAAGTAGATAGTTGTGTGATGCACAAAAAGAGGATTATTTTTCAGGGTTTCAACAATACATAGAATATCAGTTTATAGTGTCTATACCATTTTTGAAGAAGATATGGGAATTAAAATGCCGCGAATCCATTCAATAAAAGATAATAAAAAGAATTTAAATGTGTATGCATGGAAGATAAGTCTATGGATACCAGGCTTCATGTTTAATTCTTAGGGCCCCCGCGCAATGGAAACTTTTACAAAGCAATTGGCAAGGTTTACAAAGCAAATATTTAGTTGCTTTATGGAAGTTTCAATGAAACACACGGATTTGACTGTGGCTTCACGCATAGGCGATTTTTTAGTTGCCGCAACTAAAAAGTCGCCCGCGTGCGAGGCCACATTCAATGCCGTGTGTTTCATTGGAACTTCCACAAAGCAACTAAGTAGTTCTTTTGTAAAACTTGCCAGTGCCCGGGGGCCCTTACTCTCGGCCTCGCTCAGTATTAAGTAACTGTTCTACGGTTTTACCCTTTGCTATACTCCTCGATAAAATGTTTCCATCTTTCGATACTGAATATGATAAGTAATCAGGAAGTAACCCACTAATAAATTAATGAGACTTCAAAATTATTCCGAACAGTAAACTTAATCATTATGGGATCTTGGGCTGATCGTGGTTAAAAAATATAGGCGCATTCAATAATTTCACTTGAACATAATCACAAGAGAATAACAAATACGAGCCAATACTAATGAATGTTATCCAATAGTACTAAAATGGGCATCTATAAGAAAAGTTTCTCAAAAAGGACTAAATTTAACAACGGTATTTAGAAATGTTGCATATCATTGTTCTACCTGAGAAGTATATCTGATCACCATCCTTGTTTGTCTCTTACAGGGAAGAAAATGGATATAATATTCAAGCCATGAAAAGTAAAAAAGAAGAAAAGAAAATAATTTGCTTCGCGTACGAGGCAGGTGTAATACATTTTTTACATATTCAGTTCATTAGCTGAAAAAGAAAATCGTGGACTTTATATGCACAGATTTCATTTCGACAGTGCATGTATCAAAACCCAACATTATCTACATATGAAGAACATCAGTAACCGTAAAAATTCAAGCAAGTCTACGAAAAGTTTCAGTCAAGCCTATGCAGAAATACTGTAACAGTATTATTAGATAAACAATAAAATAGCGACTACTTAATTGGAGTCAGTAGTTGGCATGATTCTTGGTATGTCTCATTTAGAGCCTGTTAATTTACTTCCTCGATAGATAAATTACACCAAAGGAATTGATGGGCTCATGGCAATAGCTCATCTAGCTTTGTCCTTCATTAGGTACCCTACAGTGAATTTTAGCGAGTTGCAGCGAACTTAGATGTGAACTGATTGGTGAATAATAGTGCCTCCACAGTTCAAATTGACTCGATTAATTGTCTGCCCACACTAGGTGCACGCAATTGAGCCGTCTCTTGCCACTAATTAAAGCGTGGGTAATGTGGATAAAGGATTCCTGGCCTATTCAATCAATGGAAAATTCATCGGTGCCTAAAATAACTTCAGATGCATCCACAGGGGGGTATCACATCGGCAGAGAAAACTGCATAGGACTCCCGTAAGAACTCAGATCAAGGCCAAAAATGCCGTACTACAGATGAAACAGGGCATAAAAAACGTGATGTGGTCATTCTCAAATTTGTTGGGAAAGGATGAAGATATCTGCAGACATATGGCTCTTCGCACTGTTTTGCTAAAGTTTTCCCAGATCCCAACGTAATAGTTTTTTTTATGACCTGCATTATCTTTTTACCAATCCGCGTGATATCAATTTCCGTTGACCGATTTCATGAATCTATTTGCCGACTACATAAAGTGAGAGGTATTATTATGATGATATAAAGTCCTCAAAAGATAACTACTATTACATTCATCAGTTAGCTGGATAGTGACCTTAAATCTGGAACAACGAGAGACATGTTTAGTGACATTTACGACATCATACGCTGTGACTCAGGAGGCCTTAACACCTTGTAACGTCCCTGGTTATCTCATATTCGTTTTAACTCCTTGCTGCCACGATTGCAGTGTCCAATATTGCGTGTTTTGATTATAAATCAGTGTTTGTGTCGATCGTGGTAACCAATGGATCGTGTAATACTCCGTCGGTTATTAGTCACTGACCCAACTAAGCATGAGTAAGTGCGATGCATTTTCCCGCAGAAGATGAGTAGCATAAAAATTGATAGGGCGTGGGAAGTAATTTGGTAAGGAGGAAGAGGAAACTAGGTTAAGTGAGACGTATCTTAACAGTCGACACATTTCATAATAGGCTGATTCACGAAATATAATATCAAAGAACAAATATGGATCAAACGCAATCCCTAGAAATATAAAGTAAATATGTCATTAATTATCGCGTTTATCATTTAGAAGTTAAGGGAAATTTTGCGATAAAATAGAGACATTGTGTAATGTAGATATTGATTTGATAGGAAACGTTTCGCCCACAATTTAACGAGAAGACATATCAAAACCCTTCACTCCAGGATTGAAAGCGTAAAATTAAACTTTATCCAACATGTTACAAACTTTCAACTTATAATTTACGATAAACTTAACTGCGGTGATCGTTCGTTTACTGTCCCTAACAATTGTTTGTTTTGAAAATTCATTCTGAACGGGAAACATTGTATGTAAAAATGAGGATGTGACGGAAAATAACAAAGAAATTTCTGAGAAATATGGGTTAACGAGGAAAAAATCAAAGCGTTTTGAAACTATTCTCATAATAGATTCCTTTACTTAAAAAAGAGCTCTCTTATCTCTCTGGATATGCAAAAAACACTACCTTCACCTTTGGAAATGCAATTAGGACTTTCCAACTTATTCTTCAATAAACTGAATTTCAAATCACATCGTGTTCTTTCATTGAGAGGTTAGATCCATACTAAGTGAACCTAAAATAACATCAATTTTCACATAGAGTTAAATGTGAGCCGTAGATTTTCATTTTAAGAGCTAACCTGAAAATTGAAATTCATGTGGGTTATAAATTTGCGTAGAAATGACGTTTCACTCGAATTATCTGGCTGCAAAAATTTTCTTTTTATTTTTTGCATCTTCAGGGGTAAAACAAATTAATTATATAATTTTATTCGCCGTGGTAAAGAATAATGTTGCACGAACATTGCGGAGTTCAAAAAAGTCTCTATTTTACAAAAATGATATAAATCATTATTCTGCATTTTCGGTATGAAATCAAGCATTTTGATATTTTTAAGACGCTAGTGAAAGTGCATATTCGGTGAGACCACTGGTGTATATCAGTTATATCAAGTAAGCATGTACATTATGTGTTGTAATAGGCTGTGTGCATTGGTCGTATAACTAGGATAAAAGTATTTAAAACAAAATATCTATGCTTTGCAATAAAAATCGTGGTCTCAGTGTGCGAAAGATTGCAAAGAAAACAAATAGTATTTTGCAGAAGCATGATTGATTATTTACTTTGTACCTATCAAGAAACTGATTTTTATCTTATATGATTAAACCGAGCATCAGTTGATTATAAAAACTATCACGTGGGATTTCGGATAAATTCACCGTCATGGAGACATACTGAAAATAGATTTAAAGATTTGTATTCAAGCTAATACAATATGTAGTAAGTAAGAAAGAATTGATTTATGGTTTTTCCTCAAATATAAACTCAAGCGTATCATAATAACTTCGTTTTTTGAGGAATTTTCCTTATTTACTTTTTTAAATATGCATTAATACATCATTTAGTGATTTTTACTCAAATTTTCATATATAAGGAGTTGAGAAGACAAGGGGTTCAAGTGATTTTCGTTTCTAAATGGAGTTAGGCAAAGTTAATTGTTAGAAGAAATATATAAAAACTTGGTTGCCAAGGGATACGAGTGAGTCTCTGTTCTTCACTGGCATCGAGTGGAAAATGAAATGCACTACTAAACATCTAATTGATCTCGTCCGTTTTTTATACTTAATTTTTGTACCTAATTGTGTGTGGAAAAAAGAAATCACTTATTACCCTTAGCTTCTCACCCACTGATATAAATACAAAATGGTTCTCAGACCACCATGGAGTCATTAAAATAAGAACAATATTGAACATGCCACGTAACAGTGATGAAAAATCTTGCTAATATCTGCTAACTCGACCTCTGATCGTCGGGATCACAATCTCAGAGGTTAAGAGATATCGCAGAAAATTTTCCCGCGGCTTCGCTTTCCGAAATGCGTGCCTTTTGAAACATGTCCATCAGTTTGCATGAATCCCTGAACTGTCGAAGTGCACGAGCGAAACGAAACTAGCGGGCGGCGGCAGTGTGGGAGGAAAATATTTAGCCCGTGACGTACGTGCATCACGCGCCGGTGCGATTTCCGCGCCGAACGGGAGGGTGGGAGTGGGGTTGAAGGTGTTCGCTCGTGTGCTTGTATGTGTGGGTTGTGTGAAGAGGAGAGCGTTAGGAGCACGGAAAGCGGGTTAAGAGCTGAGGCGAGGATGTGCCTACATTTGCACGAGTATGTTGGGAGGGGTTGCCACAGGTGAGCAAAAAAAAGGTGAGCCAAGCTACATAAAAGGTGTTTGAGACGAAAAAAATATCTTCTTCTCTTCTCGCATCGGTATTTCGAAACTAACAGGCAAAAATGTGGGAAAATTCAAGATTATTATTTCGTAAAATAAATATAGGATTTGAATCAGTGTTTTTATCGTGAAATAAAGTGAAGATGAGAAGTGTAAATTGTGAAACAATGAGCGTGGCCCCACTTGTGATAGAAATTGATGCGATTTTACGAAATAATTACAAGTTGCCAATATTATCCTGTCATTGTGTTTCATATAAACCTCAAAGTGGATCATACGAAACCACAATGACAATATAAACCACAATAATAAAAGCGCAAATGTTAATGTGAACCACAATGTGTATGAGACGTGGAATAAATAATTAAAATACTCTACCATAAAATGGTAAAAGGACAAAATGACCCACCATTCATCAAAGTAGAATATAGTTCATGCACATGCTTGTAGTTCGTTGTGGCTATTTGTTTTTCAGTTACTAAACAGGAAATAATGATGATTAAAAATTTCAGAATGCCTTAAAAAGTGCTTCACCACCATGTCATTTTTTGTTGAAAATGTAAACTCTGTAGCGTTTTTTTGCTGACCTGATTGTGAAAAGATTTCGGTGTGGTAATAATAACGTAAATCATCTCATAAAACAAGAAGTTGATGAGGGACGTAGAAGTTATTAAAAAACAAATGATTACGCAAGAATAAATAAAATACACGTTAATAGACTAATTATAACCCAATAACGCAGCAATGATAGGCTAAATATAAAATGTTAATATATTAATCACAGTTGGAATGGGTCTCACTGTCTCTCCCACAGCTATGGAATGACACTTACTTGGTAATTTGAAGGAAATACTTATGCCCAAAATAAGCCCCTGCTTCACTGAATAATAAATAATAGGAATACCTACACCATTATTTATGCCATCCACAACAAAAAATCTAAACTTTTTCTGAGGATTTACGATGTATTACTACAAAAAGCTACATAGCTTATCATATTATCTTGTGAGGTCAAGTCACCACTTTCTTAATTAAATACTTTTCTTTGGATCCTATGTTTTTCTCTCTACCATAGACAACATTAGGATTAAATATAACATTATCAAAGTAAGCGTTGCGTATTATTGTTTCCCCCGGCATATTTTTTTCACAATGGAAAACACACGTATGAAACGTGGACATAAAAATAAAAACTTATCCATAAAAAGGTAAATTAACAAAATGACCTTACAGTTATCAAGGTAGGATAATTTTCATGCACGAGCTCATCATCCTTTGTATCTATTTGTTTTCCAGCTATACCTTAGAATTTTACACTGTGGAATAATTACACAAATCATAGTCAATTTTGTAGTGTTATTCATAGTCCTGATGACAAATAAGTAAAAAGGGAAAATTACAAAGAAAAGTATTCAGATAATTGATGAAAATGCCTGAAAAAGTCTCTGATGAAAATGACGTATACATTGAAACGAAATATAGAGGCTTCAGGCTTCTTTTTTAAGGAGTAGATATTATTCATGTACTATAAAATAGTATTTTGAATTTATTTCATTTTTCCCACAAGTGCCACCTTCATACGGCATCATCAAGGTATTGTATGAATTTATCTTGTGTAATTGTTATTCGTGAAATACCCTGATAAGGCCGGAGGTTGACGAAACGCGTCGGAAAAAATACAGAAAACAAGAACGTATGAGTATGAAGTTGGTCAAGAGGAGGAATATCTAGTAAATATATAAATAGGTCACAATTAGTTTAAGTGGTAATAGAGTTCAATCCCACTTGAGGCAGAGAATGGACTCTAAAACATGCCCAAAGCAGAGATAACGAAGAAAGAGACGGGAAAAGCATTGTAAAGACAACTCGTTGCTGTCAGAGGGATATATATTATGCTATGCATGCATAAGAGTCGATGGGTAATACACTGCTATTCATGAAGTACCCTAATGATGCCGCAGGTTGGCGAAACGCATCGGAAAAAATTAAGAAAACTATAATGCACTTTCTAAGATGAATACAGATAAAGTGGTCAAGATGAGAAATATCAAGTAAATAAATAAATGAAACACAATTAGTTTAAGTAGTAAAAGTGTAAAATTCCACTCGAGGTAGAGAATTGACTCATATAAACAAGCCCAAAGCAAAGGGGGATGGTGAAAGACAGACGGAAAGCATTGTAAAGGCTATTCGTTGCCGAGAGAGGGATAAGGGTTGAGGGGAAACAGAAGGTACGGCTGGAGGGAGGGATATTCGTTGCGTTGCCGTGGGGATCATCCCGGCCGGACGATAAATAATTGTCGCAGGGAATCCGAGAGCCGATGATTGGTCGGGACGCTGCGCGCGCTTTGCATCATGGGTTGAGGCGCCGACCGCGCTCGTGTCTTATTAAGGACGGGAAAGCACACGTATTGGCACGGATGTCACGCGTCGGGATGTTTATACATTGGGGTTGGGCATGGGGAAGGACATGCAAAGGTTACAGCTCCAGAAGGATTAGTACCTACACCGGCTCGCTGAATTATCTCTCTTCGGAAACCCAAAGAGATGGGAGAGCGGTATTAGCCTCAAACACGGGGAATACAAAAAAATGTACGTTCTACGTGTTAAAAAAAATTGGAAACGCCTGCTTTCCGATGTTTTAGCATCCGGAAGAGTAGGCGTGAATAGTGATACGTTTTTTTTCTTTCAAGTTTCGGTTTAGTTAACACAAGGTCGCTTACGTAGGACGACGTTGCCGACGCTACAAGCAAAACTCCTCGTGTAAAATGTAAAATGAGATTTATGGGGGCTTTTTTTCTCTTTAAAATTCTTCTCCTATGCTGAAACGCGTAAGCAAGGAGGTGAGCGTAGTTTTCTGAAACGTCAACAAGCGGGCATAAACTCATCATGTAATAACTCATGATTAAAACTTTTGAGGATGCTTTTGAAAATTTGCAAAAAGGTAATCTTAACTGTTAAGGATTTTTTTACTTCTTAATCTACGAGTTTCTCATAATTCGCCAGGGTCTGCGAAGGTGGTTACGTCCTCGTCTGCTAACCCTGAAGCCGCAGCTTCTTAACGTACTTGGGTGAGTTTTTCTCTACCCATGGCTTGGTGGTATGATTTACCTCACCGATTCAAATGCAGTGGAGACTTCAAAATCAAAACTTTTCTAGTTAAATAAAGACATAATAATTATTATCATTATCATTATTTATCTCCCTGGCTAAAAGTCGTTTTAATTCTCGATGTATTACAAATTCCGAGGATAAAAACTGTTGAAGGTTAATTCAAGTACCGGTAAGGCGCAAATAATTATTTTCGTGCTAACATACAAAATAACTACGCCAGACGTGAGGAGCTAAATAAGACATTCGAAAACTGTGTCTGAAAACGTAGCATGAAATTCTCTATAATCTACTTTCTCCCCTCGCCTCATCAAGTTTGTATTGTCTTGCCCATTCAGTTAATGAAACCACTTGTTTGCTTTTTATTTATCCATTTGCCTTAGAAATTATCAACCTATACATTTACCAAAGTGAGACTCTTCTAACCGTTTACCATGCCAAGTAGTACCTTTGTGTTCGCACGTGGTTTCCTATGGCAGTTCCGTTATCAACAATGGTAATTCCTCAACTGCCTTATTTTCGGAAAATTTTGCTAGAAAAAGTAGACAGCATCGAATTAACTGCATATTACATTCTATAACGTCGAATCTCTGACAAACGCAACTCCTAACTGCAAAGAATGTTTACATTAATCAATTGACGAATAAAAATAAATAAAGTAATAAATATCGCTCACTGAAAAAAATCACAGAATTTACGATAATTTTCCTTTTATTTCTTCAAGCTTTACGCTGAAGATTTCAATTTATGAAGGAAATGCTCACGAAATTTTAAATTATGGGTCAAGAGTTATCTTAAAATGGCTATATGTTCAATAAATTTCATAATTATCTATTAGTAATGTGGTGTGATACGTGGTGACATAGGTATACTTTTCCGACACCGCTTAGATATCAGCATTCCTTATTCGATTATTTCTTTCAGGAAAAAATGTTCAATGACATAATTAGGAATAAGCGAGATTGAGGATATACTCGAAGCCTGCTACAATGAAATAACGCACGAATTAACAAATTTTTTTTACAGCAAAAATGTTTAAAAAGTCATTCGGGGGAATGTCTCCAGCTAATCTGTCCTCAAATTAACAAATATGACCGCAGGGGCTATTTAAAAAATTTTAAATCAACATTTTTGCCTCACAAATACATCGTCATATGTGGAAAAGTACTTTATTTGACTTAAGTAGTTATATTTCAAATATTTAACTTTTTCCATGAAATATGCAGACGATTTTGCTGGAATATCCCTATACTTGGTATTGCCGTCATTATTTTCTTACTCTTAATTTTTGATAAATTTAATTTTTAATTTTTTAATAAATATTATGATTACTTTTAGCAAAATCTTTCTCATGCCAACCAAATTTATCTTTCACTAGGCATACGACCGATAAAAATTTACTAAAGTCCGTATAGTTTTTGAGGTTGACACTCTATATTCTACTCCATCTTTAAAAAGCTCCTCAGCATCCTCATCGTTATTTTACGGTTACTTAACATCGCTATAGATTACATTTTGTTTACTTGCATAAGAGTAAAAATCATCCTTTCATTATTCAAATACCTCCATCCAATCGTTTTCGGATATGTAAACTCATTACAGGTACTTACCGAAATTGTTACCAGGAATACTGGGTAATCGTTTCCAATGGAAGTTATGCTGCTTTCCATCTCATCTGAAACACTTTTTTTTTACGCGGACTCTTAGATTTTTTACAAACTTTTTAAAAGTCAAAGGTGGCCTTCTTAAATAAAAAAAGAATTTATACCTAAGATGTCACTTTTAACAAAGTAATAAATTCGAAGAATATCAGTTTAAGGAAGAGAGGAAGGTAGAAGGAATTTCATAAATCGGGCAAACATTAGGAATTTGAACCTTTGCAAAACTGCCCCACGTGACATTTTGAATCTGGCAAATTAGATGGGGACAAAACCCCAAAAGAACCTGCGTAGCTAGTGACCTTATGTCTGCGTCCAGAAATATTTATAAGATAAATTGGTGGGAAAAAGAATTAAAATACGATTTAAAGTTATTTAAATGTATGTTTAAAGCCACATATACTGATCAATAAATACTAAAATTACATGATACGTCACCGGTTGATGACGTGCCAGGTCGAAACCTAGGTCATGCAGTACAGAGTTTATGTGAGTTAAGTTTTTTTACATTTCATTATGTTAAGTCGATTCCATGAAGTCACGCTCGAAGAATCGAATTTTAGTACTGATTGATCAGTACAATTGGCTCTAAATACGTATTTCAATGACTTAGATTAACGTAATAATTGATGAGTAAACAATATCAATAGTTAATGACGAAAATGTCAATAGTTAATTATAATAGTTAACAGTAATAGTTAATGACTTAACAATTTCAATAACCTAGGTCGTGCAGTATTGAGTTTGTGTGGATTTATAAAGTTTTTTTCACATTCCATCACATTTTTTACCCAGACATTCTGATTTCACAACGCCAATCACGAAATCACTTTCAAATGACGGTGGAAAATTTTAGACTATCACCCGGCCTGCGCTTGAGAGTGGCCCGAAGGGATGTCGATCATGCAGAGGTGATTGTCAGGGGATCAAAACTCGAGTGATCTTTCCGGGCACGCTCCATGGAAACCAAAACGACGAGCACCCAGCCACACAACCTTCGGGATTTAAATGTGAAACAAGGCAGGTGAAGCAAGGCTCTCTCTCTCTCCCTGATCCCTTTTCCGTGGAAAACTAACACACACATAAACACGCGCGCGCCTGAAACGAGTGGTTTCGCACCCATGCGGGAAGGCTTAAGGTTGTGGCGACCTCTCCCTCTACCGTCCTTCAAAACAACGCAACGTTTGGTTTAATAAACACGACGAGGCGCGGCAGCGATTGAATTTTCGCCCGAAGCTTCGCGTCATGGCGCAGCCGAGTTTGGACCGGATTGAAGCACGTGGAAATGTGGAGAGTATAATATGTGTTGAATATTCTGACGATCTCGCCGAAATTGACTTTGCATACTCAAAATATGTTTCCATCGTTTTTTTTCGCGCTTTAATTTAGTTACAATCGGTTTTTGCCAAAATTATACCTACTATCGGTGAAAAAAAGGTAGAACGGCTAAACTTTAAGCCTTTGTACAAAATCCTGCCGAAGCTCCATAGGGTCGTGTTAAGGCGAAATTCTTCCCGCGGCAATGTACTCTACCAAAACAACGATTTTCGTATTTTTGGTTTATTTTAAGCAAGAGGAACAATATCAATTTTCCTTACATGAAAAGTTTAGAAACATTTTTTACATATAGCATGCGTAACTGCGATATTCATTTTCTTTTCTACATCTCGGAAATTGAAACCTAATTTTCGGCCATTCGAAAAATTAAAGAATATGTAAAATTTAATTTTACAAAGCTATATGTAATGCTAAGATGACGTTATTTCTTTAAAATACATTAAAAAATCAATCTATATTTTTGTATTATGAAATTCTAGTTATACGTTTCTGTTTCTCACAAACAACATTATACACCTACAACAGAACATGTACGCCATTGTATATGATGATTGTAAACTGGCTGGTTGGGTGAGCCAAGGCTCACCGGTACAGCAATTAAAACGCCTTCGGCGCGATCATGACGTGACTATATCAGTAAAATATTTTGCCCATGATGTTTCGCTGTTCTCATAGTTTTTCGCGTGTTCTTATTAACTCTTTTTGCCATAGAAGCTAAACGTTCACGTTAAAAAAATGTTTAATGATTTATTATTGCATTCGAATAAACAATGAGTAAAAGGATAAATGACGCGACCCTATGGAGCTTCGACAAGATTTTGTACAAAGTCTTAAAGTTCAGCGTTCTACCTTTTTGCGGCGATAGTAGTTATCAAATCCTACGGGCATGGTTTTATAACTTCCTGACGCCTCAATGGAGAAACAAAATTGCTCAGTGGTACTGTAAATGAAATATTGATATAAATTCTTGCAATTATCCACGACTATTAGGTATAAATTATACCTGTTAGTCTTGATAATGACGGTATAGACGTCGAGACTAGTTGACAACTAATAATAAATAGTTTGTGGAACAGTACTGGGTTTTGTACCACCATGAACATATACATATTTTATGTATACGAAAGAATATTGCAAGTACTTACTTAAATATGGAAAATTCCACTCCATCACGCTTGGATATTCGGATTTTATTTGTAAATGGCATGACTCCTCAAAGTTAAAGATTAGATCTAGTTGTATTATGTGAGATTTTCAAATTAAATCAATTCTTGATTAAACATTTTCCTTGCTAGCATTGATTAAAAGGTTTTGCTCAATTCCATTAGTTAGGTTACAATACGAACGGTAAATATTCCAGCTATGCTTAAAATACTCTAATCCATGTCAAATCTGGTAAAAGATACAAAAGAATCGCCAGTTTATTTTTAGTTTCAGTTATAGAAAGAATATTTTATCATATATCTTCTAAAGCTATTCTGAATCTGATACTCCATTAATATTTTAAATTTTCACGTCTCTCCAACGATATTAGGGGACTGTATTTAGCAAAATATGACAGTAGAGTAGTAGTATCAGCGTTAAGGTCGTAATATAAAGCTTCGCGTCGTTGCGAAGTCGAGTTTGAACTGGATTGAAGCACGTGGAAGTGTGGAGAGTACGATATTTGTTGAATATTCTGCCGATCACGCTAACATTGACTTTTCATACTCAAAATATGTATCCATCGTTTTTTTTAGTGCTTTAATTTAATTACAGGCGGGTTTTGCCAAAATTATACGTAGTCATCAACTCCTATGGGTAGAATTCAACAACTTGCTGATGCCACGAGGTAAAAAAACGTTAGGTACTGTGTATCAAATGACTGCATAACATTACAGTTTAGCTCGTGGAGTATTCAGAATGATTTTCAAAGATACGAATCTTTCAATACACTGACCACTCCTTCATTAAAAATACAGTTTTCAATGAAGAAGTGGTCTAGTTTTCGCTGACACCATTGAAATTAAAAATTTCTCTCAGATCCATAGGTCTGATACGAACGGTAAATACTCCAGCTATGCTTTGAATACTGTAATCCATGTTTATACTGATGAAAAAAAAAAAATAATCACCATTTTATTTCTAATTTTAGTACTGAAAAGTGCATTTTAATAATAAGTTTTTTTGAAGCTATTCTGAATCTGATTCTCCATAAATATTTGAAATACTCAGGACTCTCAAATGATATTACGGGCCTGCATTCTCCAAAAAATGATAGTAGACTAGTGGTATCAGTGTTAAGGTCGTAATATATAAAGCTTCGCGTCATGAGACAGCCAAGTTTGAACTGGATAGAAGCACGTGGAAGTGTGGAGAGTATATGTTTTGAATATTCTGCCAATTAAACTTGAATTGACTTTGCATACTCAAAATATGTTCCCATCGTATTTTTCGCGCTTTATTTTAGTTAAAATCGTTTTTATTACCAAAATTAAACCTAGTCATCCAGTCCTACGGAAATAGTTTGATAACTTACCGACGCCGTAGAGGTAAAATGAAATTGTTCAGTACTGTAAATCGAATGATTGCACAAAATTATAGCATAGCTCGTGGTGTATTTAGTACGGTTTTCAAAGACACAAATTTTTTCAATATACTGACCCCGTCTTCATTAAAAATCCGTCGCTAGTACTATTGAATTAAAATTTTCGCTCAATTCCATAATTAAGGTAAAGATACAAACGGTAAGATTCCAGGGATGTTTTAAATACACTAATCGATGTTTATTCTGGTAAGATATGTAAAAGAATCAACAGTTCATTTATCATTTTTGCCCTGGAGTGAATTAAATTTACGTATATCAATATGAAGTCGAAGGATTTTAAAAATATTCTGGTTAATATGGGCAGGGCAATTGGGAAATATCAGCTGAAAATAAATACAAAGAAAACCAAGATATTAATATTGAGCATAAGAGAAGAAGTCAAGACTGGCATTAAAAAATGAAAGCAAAAAATCGTAGACGTGGGTGAATTCTGTTATTTGGGAGGCAGGATAACTAGCGATGGGAAAAGTAAGCAAGGAAGAAAAGCAAGAAAGCCCCTGCTAAGAGAGCATTCCAACAAAGGCTTGGCTGCAACAACCTGCTTAAATCGGGAAACTTTAACATGGAATTTATAAGAAACTACATCTGGAGTATGCGGTAGTGAGGCATATGTAATGACAGCAGTGGAGAAAGCAAGGATAGAGGCCATCGAAGTGTGGTTCTAAAGAAGAATGATAAAGGAGAGAAGAATGAATTGACTGAGTTAGTAGTAAGTCCTAAGAAGAGTAGGAGAGAAGAGAAGCCTCATTAAATCCTTTATAAGAAGACGCAACAACGTTATAGACCACATCTTGTGACATGATGACCTGATGAAGACAATCGTCGATGAACAACTGAATGGCAAGAACGGGAAAAGGGGGGGGTTCCAACAGTGGCGCAGCAAGGGGGGCGGTTTGGGGGATAAAAACTCCCTTAGAACTCAGAGAAATTTTAAAATTTAATCCATTTTACTCAATTGGATAAATATTACTTATAGAATAGCGTAAGGATTAATAAAATATGCCTCATAAAGTCGTGAAACTCACCATTTTGAACCATTTGTCTAAAACATTTTCTGGGGGAGGGTACCCATATCTCCCGTGTTCCATACCCCCAGTATTAGTTGCGCCTAACCCCCCTGACCTTAATTCCTAGCTGGGCGCCTGGGTTCCAAAATATCTCTTAAATTTCTGGAGTTTTGATTCCGTTGACCCATCTGCCTGGATCCCGTCTTACTCCCACATTGCTATACTTAGTTGAACATATTGAAATCTTAAGGCCATTTTCAAACTCGCTGTGAATGAACAGTGTGATTTTCGTACTGCTGTGCATCCTGAAATAATACTTTCTAATTGAGCCTAATCTAATGAGAAATTGGAGCGAGGATCAACAATATGAATGTGAAATCTCCTCCATTTTGATATTGTTTCAGACAATATTATAATCGCACATTTTTGTCCAACCTTAATTATTTAACGGACTTAAAAATCCAGAGTGTTAAATAAAATGCCGAATAAGCCGGATACCTTCGAAAAACCGTATTCATGGTAACTACAAGTGCATCCAAAATAATTTTGCTTTGTCATAGCTCAGGAACTAAGAAGTTGCGATCCCATGTTTATAGACAGACAATGCTAAACCTCTTCTAACCTACTACCTCTTGCAGTGTTGCAGATTCCTCTCGCAACACCCAGTATTTTTTATCATTCTACATTGGACCCAATTACTTTCATTGCACTGTGATATTGATATTTAAAGGAATCAATCGCTATGAGAACACAGCCTATGTATTATACGGTTGAGCACTGGCTTATAGCACTGAATTATTCTGTGCATCCTTAAAAAAATCGTATTGCTGTTCTAGTAAATATTACGCTCAACTCATTACAACCCAATGTTGCTTCTAAGTTCTGTCAAAAAAGTAAAATTTTTTAGCTATATTCCAGCTAGATTTCAAATACGTGCTCTTTGTGCTGCAAGTTTTAATGGTGAAATATGTACCTGCCACGATAATTATGATTGAGTAGAAAATTTTCATTTTTTAAATTATTAGACTTGAAAATCAATTCCTCCCAGAATCAGCTCTGGGTTATAAAGGGCTGATATATCATTTCCAATTCATTTTTAGGTACAACGAAATGTTATTTTATAAATCCTTTACGCCTTTTCTATCAACTTTGT
This sequence comes from Ischnura elegans, assembly GCF_921293095.1. Taxonomy (NCBI): domain Eukaryota; kingdom Metazoa; phylum Arthropoda; class Insecta; order Odonata; family Coenagrionidae; genus Ischnura; species Ischnura elegans. The sequence goes on from NC_060252.1 coordinate 86,309,273, forward strand.
TTTTAAGAATGACTTAATGAATCAGATTTGCAATTGAGAGCGGTACAGTAAAAAAATCTCGTTTACTCGTCGCGTACAGAAAAACCGGGAAGAAGTTAAGATTAAATTTGCGAGAACTCGGGAATTTTATCGATAACTAAATGGTCCCACTGGCTATGTAGGTACTTTGCAAATATGTGCGTACATACAGCTCCTCCACCGCGCGCCCATGCGTCGCGAGTTAGTCCCGCCAGCGAGCAGATTATGCTACGGCGCAGAGGACCAAAGCCGGGAGGCCCGCCCGTTGGTGTGGCTGGGAACATTATGGGATTTGGAGGAGGTCCACGGCAATTTGTTACCCGCCGAAACGTAAAGAGAAATAAGCGCGCGATGAGTAACGCGGCTTACCCTTCTCTTTTTTATTTTCCGCTCGCCTATTTTTTTATTTTACCTCGCCAAAACCTCGTAGGATGAAAAAAAAATGAAATGAAGGCATCCATTATTTTGCGAGGAGCAACACCCGGAAACAATGAAGACTCATTTTTTTCTATTTCGCGCGCTGTTCGCCGTGTTCCTTTCATGAATTAAATAAATACTCTTCATTTAATTTTCATTAATTTTTACCCATCCTGCGTTGGCCCGAGATATTAATGGAAAAATCCCCGTCGTGGTCGGTGATTCCTGTTTGTAGTCTGAAAATGACAGGATATATATAGTTGTGTACTAACAATGCTTGGTTGCAATCATTAATGAGTCTAAAAAAATGGCGGACATGGAAACTCTTGCGGGAAGAGGAAATGTTATACCTCGCCAGTTTTCTATTATTATTTTATATTTTTTTTATGTTTTCACAGCATTTTTGCTGGTTGTAGGCGAGGTACGGGTATCACCAAGTACTCTCGTCTCTTTACTCTATTTTGAAAAATTTTCTGACAATCCGGCAAGTATTTAAAATTGCTGCTTTTTGTATGGTAATAAACAAGTTTTTCGGCAGTCCAATAGTTTGAAGACCTTGATGGAGTGAATGAGGCACTACTCCTGTGGCGGAGATAATGATGGGTATTATGTGTACTTTATCTGATTTCCACAATCTCTTGATTTCATTTTTAAGTTCTTCATACTTTTCCATTTTGCTGGTGTAGGCTGTAGTGATATTATGCGAATTAGGTACGGTAATGTCTATCAAGTACGTTTCATTGTGAGTTTTATCTTGTACTACTAGATCAGGTCTATTGCTATGGACTGTTTTATCGGTAATAATTGAACGGTCATAATAAATCTTACAGTGGTCGTTTTCAAGGATGGTTTTAGGTGTGTACTTATAATAAGGAACTCCATTTTCTATGAGTTTATACTTCAGAGCTAATTTCTGGTGTATGATGTTGCATATTTGATTGTGACGGTGTAGGTAGTCTTTTTGAGATAAGTTAGTGCATCCACTTGTGATGTGCTGTATCGTCTCAGAGGCATGATCACATTTTCTGCATCTGTCATCCAATAAATTTGGGTTTTTAATTATATATTTTTCATAATTTTTTGTTTTCACCACCTGGTCTTGTATTGCGATCATAAATCCTTCTGTTTCTGGGAAGAGTTGCCCATGCCTGAGCCATGCGTGCGATGCATCTTTATCGATTTCAGGGGCCTCCAGGGCATGAGGGTGTCTTCCGTGAAGGGATTTAGCTTTCCATATTGACATTTTACTGTCTATAGTAACAGTGGTTTCACTAACTTGCATACTTTCGTCAGATAGGTTTAACGGTGTGTATTTATTGTCTGCGTCACAGATAGTTCTCAGGAGATCCGAGGTAGATTTCTTGCTGAAAAAATATTTCCGTAACTGAGAAAGTTGTGAGTTGTGCTGATTCTTGATGTCTACGATACCCCTTCCACCAAATTTTCTGGGCAGCGTGCTCCTCTCTATATTTGAGCTTTTATGGAGCATATTTTTCTCCGTCATTTGGGATCGAATTTTTCTTTGTAGGTCGTCTAGATCTGTTTGTGACCATTTGATTATACCAAAGGAGTATGTCAGGAGAGGGATGGCAAAGGTATTAATTGAATTAGTGAGGTTTCTGCTGTTCAATTCCGTGCGAACAAGTTTCTTGATTCTATTTTGGAATTCAGTCGAAAGTTTTTGCTTTATCGTAGAGTGGTCTAGTCGTCTTGCTTGTTGGAATCCTAGGTATTTATAGGTATCTCCCTCATCCATGGCCTCTATTATTTGCCCATCCAGTAGTGGAATATCATTCCTTTGTACTTTACCTCGGAATATTGTGATAGTTCTACATTTATCTATTCCAAATTCCATGTTTATATCCTTAGAAAATATTTCAGTTAAACGGACTAATTGATTTAGATTATTATTAGATCCTGCATATAGCTTGAGATCGTCCATATAGAAGAGATGCGATAGAGTGTGGCATCCTGGTTCTTTTCCTTTTATTTTGACTCCATATTGAGTATTATTCAGGAGGTTTGATAGAGGGTTTAGCGCAAGGCAGAACCATAACGCACTCAAAGAGTCACCTTGAAATATTCCCCGTTTGATTTTGATATTATTCGTCTGCAAAAGACCCTCGTCAGTTTTTATGTGCAAGATGGTGCTCCATTTTTTCATCACAGTATGGAGACATTTAATAACTTCTGGGTGAATTTTATAGATGTTTAGTACTTCAATAAGCCAGGAATGGGGAACAGAGTCAAAAGCTTTTTTGTAATCTATGTAGCAACTGTGTAGGTTCCTATTCTTTTCTTGTATTTGTTTAAGAATAATTGAATCAATTATCAACTGTTCCTTGCAACCTTTGCTTCCTCTGCGACACCCCTTTTGCTCTTCCGTAAAAATGTGGTTCTCATCTATATGGTTGTTGATGACTTCTGTTATGCAAGAGGTGAAAATTTTATAAAATGTTTGTAGACAAGTTATCGGTCTATATTTTGATGGATCGTTACATGCGACTTCTTTTGGCAATAAATATGTTTTACCTTCCATTAAAAAAACTGGAATATTTTCTGGAAACTTCAAAAATTCGTTTATATATTTCAGTAGATGCTTATGGCAGCTGGTGAATTTTTTGTACCAAAAGTTGTGTATATTATCACTTCCTGGACTTTTCCAGTTATGGGTTCGGCTAAGAATTTTTTCCAGAATTTCCATTGTAATAATGGGGGGAAGCATAGTTTCTATGTTTTCCGCTGCTGTTCTTTCATTTCTCATCCAAGGCGCATTTCCATTATGGGATGTATCATTCGACCAAATATTTGACCAAAATTTCTCCACTTCCTGAGAGTTAGAATTACTTTGGTTTTTATTTTCACAAGAAATAGATTTCTTCTGTTTGTTATTGCCCAATGTTCTGTAAAAATTTCGTTGATTATTTTCAAATTGGGAATTCTGTTGTTTTCTTCTTGTGCATTTATTATATCTGTTGAGTCTCATTTTTGTGGCTGCAAGTTTTTGCTTGAGGGTGTCAATAATTTCTTTTATATTTTCATTGGGCTTGTCGTATTGAGTGTGGGAACGGTATTTTATGAATGCCTTCTCAACTTTTTTTTTTTAATGATGTACTTGGATTACCAGTCGAAAACTGGATTAAACGTGCAAGGTCTTGTCTTAAGGCATCCACTTTCCGTTCTAATCGGACTTTCCATTTTGGTTTGCGCCAAATGCGTTCTCCATTGACCATCGGCGGTCTTGGCTCCTCCCCATTGTTGCCATTACTGCTATTCGGGACAATCCTGCCACCATTGCACAAAACAGCTGTGGCTGCTCCGCAGTATATAAAATCGTGTAGGTCTTGAAATGTTTTTTCATCACTTAAATATACCGGTAATAGTTTTTCATTTATTATACTAATAATTTTTGCAAGCTTGACAGACGATTGTTGTTTGGGTATTCGTGGTTTGCCTGTGGGGTCTAGTCCTCTATACTTGATAAGGCACGTATTGAACTCATCTTCCACACGTTTGTACAGTGCCTCTTCACAAATTGAAGCTTGGTGTTCTATGACAACCGTGTCGATATTATCCTGTTGTTCGCCGCTGATGTTGGTCTCCCCGACGGCCGCGCCTGTTGTCTCGCATTCAAGGTGATTTCCCATTCCTGTGCTTATGTCATGTGAACTATTATCCGTAGCTAGGGAGTCGTAGACTTCTTGTTTTATTTTACTTAGCATGGGCTTTGAGATGAGGTTATTTCTGAATATTGTTCTAATTTGGTCGGATAGTCTTTGAGGTGTTACATTACAGTTGGGGTACATTTCTTTGAATTTTTCATGCAGCTTTCCTCGATATGCCGTCATGTCAGTTTCATTATTTGTTACGAAAAAATACATACGCATGATAGAGCAGTTTATTTCATGGTTCCATTTCATGCGCATACGTTTACGGCCAGCTTCAGTGGTCTCAGGAAAAAGTGGATTCTGGGAAGCACTTTCAGCTGTCGCAGCCTGTGTAGGTGTTGGGGTGCTGCTTATGTGGCGGGCTGTATTTTCTTCGGGTCTCCCGGTCAGCACCCGCCTCCTCAGTGCATGACCACCGTCGGTTCGCATACTGTTACCTCCAGCGACGGCTCCAGAGGCACCCTGGCGATCCCCAGGCAGCGGCAGGCCATCCGAGGCTTCCGATTTAGTCTCCATCATTAAGAATGGGTATTGCCTTTTATACCTACGGCCAGGTACAGAGACAGCCGCCCCTAACATTGGGACAAACGCTGACCAGGACGCCGCCCAATATGGGATCAGACGCGCCTGGATTTCGGTTTCCGTTTTGGTCCGCGGGTGGTATTTTATTTCCCACCTACCCTGCATATCTGCCGAGCATTCCCCTATCCGCCACCTGGGGACGCGCCCGATGGGGGACGGAAAACCCCACACCCGCGGTCCAGCAACATAAAGATCACCATTTATTATTATTATTATTATTATTATTATTATTATTAACTATTCAGTGATGATTAGTGCACTGCAAATATTACTGCCCCGAAGGTAGCCTTACATTAGTGCACAAGTCATGCCCTAAACCATAAAAGTATTTCAAAATTTACGGTAATGGGAGGAAGTATGGCTTATGGAAGTTATATGAACCAATTGAGGGTTTTTTACTCTCTCTTTACTTTTTGCTTAATTATAGGGTTCTATTGATATATTCTCATTGATATTTCGATGGAAAACTTTCATCTCCCATTTTTAAATTATAAATTCATTTACAATTCTTTTTACGCGATGTAATCCTTTTACTGTCCAAAGTCGTACATTTTCAGTTGATTTCCTCTGCAGCCATTACTTTTGATTTTAAATGGATAATTTTGCTTTAGAAGATGTGCTTAGGGCTGTGTATTATTATTAAATTTATACTCTTCAGGATAAGCATCGGATGAGATCCTTTTTCCGCCAATATTTCTCATACCGACTCGGTCCTCGTTAATAGGACACCATGCTTTAGATCTGAAACGCTGATTCCAATGGAAACGATATTCGAATTTTACACTTCTTGTTTCGGCTGGGATCCTCTCATAAAGCCTTAAATGCTTTAGGAGTCGAAAATATCCCAGTCGAGGAATAATTTGACTTCATATTCATCATCATCACTGGTCAACAATCCTAGGATTGGTTTGATGCCGCTCTCCACTCAATTGTTCCATCAGCTAATCTTTTCACACCTACGTATTCTCCTCTTCCATGTCTTTAACTGTTCCATATACTTCGTGCGATGTCTTCCTTTTCCGTTCTTGCCATTCAGATAACCCTCGACCTCCTTTCCGTTTAACTACTCGTAGCTGGTGGCGTCTAATTGCAATTTGTTGAAAACATAGCAGCCATAACGGAGACTGAGGAGTTTGAAGAATCATCCGATAAATGTGGTAACAACAATGGCCATGTATCAGCCGATTATCCATAAAAAGAGAGCTAAGTTATTGGTCCTAAATAACTCGGGGATTTTCACCGAGTTATGAAGAATGTGAGTTATTCCCGGTGAACGACTTGAATAAATTATCCTCGGGTATCCAACCGGATTAGATTCTGCATGTTGTAAGCTGACTTTGTAGGTCCAGCAACATAAAGATCACCATCCGTGAAGATGTTGGGAAAGTATCCCATCGTAACGTCGATCTACAATATGCAGTCGCTAACCCGGTTGAAAATCCGAGGAAGATTCTTTTAATCTAAGCTGATTTTTTGGGGATAACGTGTCGGAAGAACACTATCTCATCATAATGATAACAGCAATATTTCCTTTATCTCTACGCTCAACATAGATACATAAAAGCATAGCGAGAAAGCACTGCAAATATTACTGCCCCGAAGACGACGGAAGAGGGTTTTGTCGGTAGGGTTGTCACAAAAAAAATGTCCGGCAAGAACCCCGAGAGTTACAATATAATGCGACCAAGGTTACCTGATATTTTTGAATGACTAACTTAAAATGTTTTGCATAGAATGTATTTTTATTAAATCACGGCAATAGTTTAGACGGTTAACGTCACCTTCTGATCAGATTTTTTGTTGAACCACTGTCGCGATTTAATAAAAAAATACGTGGAAAAACAAACCGTAAGTTATTCCTTCAAAATTTTCGCCAAATTCCAAAGGATACCACCAAGTTTAGGTTACTTGATTATATTTAGCGCTGCCAGAAACGGTCAACTCCACGAGTTTTTGCCGGTTTTCTCGCAATTCTCGAAAACTACCGATTTTTCCGAGTCGTTTCGGAGTATCCCGTACCCAGCCTCTGTCCCGCCTACGTGCATCCCGTTTCGCGTGAAACGACATCGCCTGCATGAGTAGGAGGAGGGAGAGTCTGCCTTGCCGGCGTCAGCGACCGTGGGCCGCCGCGAGGGGATTCCTAGCGGGCTCCCCCGGCTTTTAGTGCTGCGTCGGTTCGGTTGTTTGGCGTCAGCGGAGCGGGAGTGGGTGGGTGGGCGATGGGCGGGTGGTGGCCATTAGGGACCCGTTAAATAAATCACCCCTCGCCCCTACTTTCCACCCCTGCACCCCCTGGTGGGCCTCCTCCGAAACGTCCCGCGCATATCTGTCACAATTCAAAGTCATACCACCCACTCCCAACCCCTCCTTGACTTCAGACCCGAATCAATTCGGGGTTGTTACAGGCCGATGGAATGATTGAATTAGCGCCAAGAGTTTATCCTGAAACAGGTGTCGGGATATTGGTTAGGAAAATTACAAGTTTATTGTATACAGACTTCTGCTAATCCCAGTTATTTTTTAGTTTACATTAATGCGGACTCAACAGGTGAAATTATATTTTCATTGCGCTATCTTCTCTCTCCAATAGAACAGGACGTAAAATGCAACTCTTTTATCTAATTCCATACCAGAACGTCACTATTTACTAGGAACATTAAATAATTATGAGATAAGAAGTGCGGGAAAAACATTGATTTAATCAATTCACCAAAGATGAAAAGTAAAGTTATAACACAATTATTAGGAAAAAACTAAAAAAAGCAATGAAACTCACCAAAGCAACAGGGAGTAAAGGGCGCTCCTAAAATTTGACATGCGGAGAGCAAATTGATGAAATCTAGGGATTGGGCGATCGAATGCATAGAAAAAATGCAGTATCAAATTACGATAAACCCTTTGAGGAAAATGTATATCTATAGAGCAAATAAGGACTTCTTCTCTAAATGTTTTATGAATGGAACAATGACTAAAGTGACGATATGCTTATTTTTTTTAAAACTTGTAGAGACTAATGTAAACAGACGAGGGTTCAATTGGAAGCAACTCCGAGATAATATAGTAACACTCGCTGTGGACACTTCATATGCTGCAAGCCCCTCTAGCAATAATGAAGAGAATTAGCTCATGATTATCTCCCCCTGATATTTGGTCTTTGAATCTCTTGAGTCAAACACGGAAGCGGAAGCGAATAACGTTTTCATCATTGGTTATTCCTGTACGCTGTAGAGATATTTAAAGAGCGTGATTGAGCTTGCAAAAGTCAGACTAGTGGATTAAATAATTTTATTTATGCGTGAGCAGGTTACCAGTTGGTAAGTCAAATAAGCCGCATTCTTTCGTAAACATAGGCACAATCGGTCAGTGACATAGTTAAAATTTGCGGGATATCAAAGCTTGTGATAAACGTGACCGGAATATCAGAAATGACCTTCTTACTTTTAATGCTGAGAGTAGGAGTCGTGTCATGCTAATCCCCAAGAAAAAATGATTATTTGAGACCCAATTTCTCCACGATGGCACTTCGGATGTTCTCGCAGTAACTACAGTAGACACTAGAAATGTTAGTAAAGGAAATTTCCAGAAGGTTTATTAAAATAGCAGGTAGAGGGTTTAATAAATAATTTATTGCTCGCAAGAGGAAAATTATTAAATCAAGGGTTATGTTTACTGAACAAATAATAAAAAGTTTTCGTCATGCAATCGACATTTTTTTTTCTATCACCTTAGTTTTTTATTTTTTGACTTGGTCTTCCATCATCTATTTTCAACTCTACACAGTAAAATCTTAAAACTTACTTAGTTGTAAAATGCCTTTCGGCCAAAGCTCAAATACCTAAGGAGAATATTCAAGAGTTGACTTATGAAGCGCTCCATGGAACAAGACGGGCTTAAAGTATTATCTGATCAAAGTATTGCCTTTCGAATTTCCATTTTTCATTCTTCTCCACTAAATTTCCGTCCAACTTCTCAACGCTCAATATTTCTGTCGCTTCACATATGGCTTTTCCTAGGTCTTCATTGTTATATGGCTGATTGGTGTATTTTGTTTCCATCACGCTCCAAAAGCAAAAGTTAAGTTTTTTTGACGCATAATTAAATGTCTTTCGCCATTAAACTTGATTAGTAGCTAAGTTTCATCTTCCTTGCCTTTAGGTTTTGAATTCTTTGTAATTTAACGCAAAATGTTTGGATTGTATTGTTTTGCTCAAACTACCAATAGTAAGCGAGTGGCCGTCATCGGCAGCGCCGCCACCGGCCGCTAGGATAGATATTCAGTGTGTTCCCAGATGGTCTCTACAGAGACACGAGTATTTACAGCTTAACAAATAACTTTTGTTTTCACATTAATAAAAGACCAACTTTACGCCCACTTTGCCTTTATTGTTCACCGAAACTCAAAATGTCGCTTAATTTCCTGCAAAAGATTCTTGTTGTTCCTAAATGCCCAAATTTGTTTATGTACTCAGCAATATGACATTGTATTACGCCCAGTTATACAAATGGTATTTGGAAAATCTACAAGTAGGTGAGAGGGGTAAGTCCTTTTCCTTGAGTCACCTATCACCCCCAGCATTATATATTGGCTTAATAAAAATCACAAACAAGCACAAACGATATAAATTCAAGAACCCATTTTTTTAATGTTACATTTATATTGTCCGTTTAGAGGTCTGTTCTCGCTGTGTAGAACATCTAAAAACACCCAACAGTAATGCACATGGATTACTCAAATGTTACGGTTTCGACTGGGTATTTGGAACTTGAATGGTGAATGAGTCAATGGCGAATAAGCTCTGAAAACATTTCCCCTTGTTATTTGTGACCGCACTTTCTGCTCCAGTTTTCAATGGATGCTTTTCTTCTTTCGCGGTTCTTATTTCTCACGCTGCGGTTGAACGAACTCATTCCGCAATTTCTTTAATGCATGGATGATTGCGGGACTGTACGTGCGTTTCCATATGAATAAGCCATTGTCTCCGCAAAACCGCGCGAATTACATTTCCCGCAGCGTGCCCTATTTTTATTCCCGTGACGCCTCTCTTCAACAGAACGGCATGAAGGGGCTTCAAATCGCTAAACAAATGTTTAAAGTTCTATTTTGCTCCCCGATCACACCTACCCTTATTCCACGCGCTGATTTGTTTTACGTGAGAACAATAAAAATGGAGCCCTACGCTGTGGGCGTACCCAGAATCAAAACTAGGGAAGAGGGTGGGGGCTGTGATCGTTAAAGCTCGATAAAGCTCGATCGTTAAAGATCGATAGCTGTGATCGTTAAAGTTGCAACTTTTTTTTTGTACAGAAAAGGTCAATGAAACCGAAATTTTAAGGAAATTATGACAGCATTCTATTAGTTTTTATAATAATTTGCTTGAAAAAATAATGATTTTTATTTTATTTCCATGTCTTATACTAATATTTATACTATATAATACTAATGTATATAATTTATTTTCGCTTCTGGGGGGGCAGTTGCACCCCCTTGTCCCCCGCTGGGTACGCCCATGCCCTACGCGAGATAAAATAAAGGTTCGTTAAAGAGTGATAACTGAGATGGACACGGTAGTGCGAAATTATTTCAATGATAAATAAAAATGTAAAGAACGATCCTCCCGTATTTCATGCCTTACTAAGAGAACAAAATGTATAGAGTGTTTGAAAATGAACAGCGAGATTTCAAAGCTTTCTAATATTTACTACACTAAATTATAAGTCATACATGAAATGAAAGAGAAGCTCAAACAGTTTTACATTAAAGCCTACAAGTGTTCAATGTATGCAGCATTCGTCACAGCTCACGTCAAGAAGACATGCGAGTTCTTCTCAAATGTTGATTGGTCTCTCTAGAGTTATCTAGAGTTGAAACAGCTGCTTCAATTCTGTTTCTTAATTAGGGGAGGTCAGCTGGTAGTGAAGGCACAGATGTTATTACCATCTGGAGTACCAAAACGCACGTACCGCACGTAACGCCTGGAACGCACGTTGCACAGTAACTACAGATTCCGTCTTTGCACATTGTAAAACACAAAAGCTTTTTTTTTCCTTAGTCGCCATCTTTGCTACTAGCGCTTTCTAACGGATGGCGGCGGAAACATGACGTGCGCATAAGTATTTTTGCCTGCAAACAAAACTGTTTGAGTTGCTCTTTCATTGACGTATCACTTATAGCTTTACGTTAAGTATGATATATATAATAAAACGTTAAAATCCCGCTATTTATTTTGAAAAACCCTATATTTTGCGTTGATTTACATATGAATAGGAAGGGCATCGGGTTAGTATGGAAGCTAGACTGTTGGCTTCTTATCCAGATGGTTCGGGTTCAAATCCCGGCGGTGGCAGAGATTTTTCAGTGGCTGCCCAATACCTACTTGAGTGTATTGTGGAGGGTGCGTCATGTGCAGCACTCCGCCCATCGGAAGGGACGTTAAGCTGTAGTCCCCATGGCGCCTTTCGTTAAAAGTAGGCTAATTTGCGATAGGCCGGGTCTCTCTACATCCTTCCTATCCTTCCCTCATGGCGCAAATAACCACAGCTGTCGGTCCAAACACATAAAATGAAAAGGAATGCTAACATTTTCATTGGCTTTCTCACACCTACATCTACATCCAGTGGCGGATCCAGGATAGGGACAAAGGGGAGGATAGGTGGAGAGGCTGGGGATAACTTTGCAGTAGTAGTGGGGGTCGGAATAAAATGACCATTTTATCTAGTGTAAATTATATACCTAAAGGGGGGACTATCTATATAATATCTATAAGTGATACCTATAGTCTTTCTTGCCCCTCCCCGGAACCCACCACTATCTACATCCTACCCCGCAAGCAGCCACAATGGACGTGTAGCGGGGGTTGTTAAGACACCAGCTGTTGACAAATAAAAAGGAAAAACAAAGTTCTGCCTAGAATTTATTAAAATCTTTTACTGTTCAAGATAAAAGCGAATTCCCATACACATCCGTTATGCAAAATATGCACCCTAATTAATCGTTTCTGTTGGACCTAGAAAAAAATATGGGGGTTTTAATATGACGATAAAAATGATAAAGTTTTTCGGTTCTTTCCACGTGGGTCGGGATTTATCCCGACGTTTCGCGACCCTTGGTGGTCGCTTCTTGTGAGGTGATTGGTCTGCTCTCGGTGTGGGTTGATATATATAGTCTTCAAGTTGATGGGTTGGGTATGATAGTGGGAATAGGGGGAGTTTGAGGAGGATAGTGTGTTTAAAACGTATACAGTGGAACTTGGCTATAACGTCATCAAGGGGACCAGAAGATTTTTAACGCTATATCCAAGTGACGTTATAAAAAAAGCAGCCTTGAATCTGAGTGAAAGGACAAAGTAAAACGCAAATGTTCTGCTATATACAACACTGTTTATTGAAATCGACTAGTACATTGGAATATCTAATAAAAAAACCCTAATAAAAAAATGATATTCACAATTAAATATTTTATAGACTAATATAAATCTTACTTTACTGTAGAAAAAATCTGTGATCTTCTTTAAACAAAAGAGTTACATCCCGTCACCAGCTCAACGTCCAGTTTGTGACCTGTTTTTGCTTTTGATGTTTCTACACATGGTTTCTATGGACTTTGCGACATAATAAAATCACAATACCACTTTTGCAACCTAAGAATCGCAGAATTTTTGACGCTATACCCGAGCGTCGCAATATTTGTTGACGATATAAACGGGTTTTCGTACAACATAAAATGTTCAATTTTGGCTGGTCTGTATAAAATGTGACGTTAAACCCGAGTTGACGTTACAGCCAATGCCGTTATAACCAAGTTCCACTGTATATAATATACTAACAATGATCTGTAAACCCGAAAAAGTTTATTATTTTTATCAAACATGGACCGCAAGCCGCAAGACTCAATAGACGTGTGGTGGTGGTGTTAGGAGACCAATCTTTAAAAAAATAAAAAGAAATTGCGTATAAAAAGTTCGCCGGGAAGTTATTAAAATCCTTCATCGTTCGCGGGAAAAGCTTATTCTTTTACACATCCGTTCCGCAAAATATCTCTCTTAATTTATCGTTTCTGCCGGATCTGAAAATATTGAGGAGTTCTAATACGAATTACTCCGTCTCGCACTGAAGAGTCCGAGTCGCTCACCTTCATCGTAGCAGCATGTTGGCACGAATAGCGCCAATTTCATACAGGTACACCGTCTACTTAGCATGAAATCATCTTAATTAATTTTTTGCCCGAGGTCCGCCATTGACAGTAGTTTTTTTTTATAATAGAAGGATAACTGAGTCAGTACTTCATTTTATAGCATGTTTAAGATGCGTATTGCAACTTAATTCAACATAGCTTAATTTATACGATATTCTCATGATTTTAATCACAGAATTATATGTTTTCGCAATCTTGAATTGTACTTGTATCACAACTATGACATGAAGTACCGCCATTTTTGTAAAATGTGTTTCTGAAATTTTGTAGCAGTTGCTTAAATGCACTTCACCTCGCATTTGGTACGAAGGTTCTCGGGTTTAAATCCAGAATGAAGCCTTCGTACATCCCCGCGTCTACAGTTTCTGGGACCAAGTACTAATGCTTCGGAAATTTGGAAATAGTTACTAAAATATACTATAACTAGAATTTGGTGCGAAAGTTTTCGGCAAAAAGTCCTGATTGAATCTTTTGGACATTCCCGTCTTCTGGTACCAAGTACTACTGTGATTATTGAGAGAACGAAACACACCCTCTCAAGCGCTCGTATTTTGTCTAATTTCATGACGAATTATTTGTTCAAAATCTAAGAATATGTTGGAATTTTGAGGGCACAAGGGGTATGCCTTTTTTACCATTTGCTTGTTTCTCATTAAAAAAATTGACGTACAGAAAATTAACGATGAAAAAATTTTCCAATTAGAGATAAAGACAAACCCTTAAGAATGCGTAATCTCTATACCCTGAGAATTATAACACAATAATACAACTTTTAAATAAACAATTTCTCGTATTTCTTATATTTACCTGACGAACAATGCATTCAAAATCTTAGAATTCAGGTAAAGTTTTCAGGACATAATGGGGACATACCTTTGTCGCCCTTTGTTTGTTTCTCAAAAAATACATTAGCCTCGAAAATCGAGGTGATCCAGGGAGAGGAATTAAATGTCCTCCTGCCCTGAATTTCATGAAAACGGAATAAATTTTTTAAACGGATTCCGTTGTCTGCTTTCACCGTGGAAATAAATCCTGCCGTAATAGAAGCGGAAGTTATGTACAAAGGCCTTACGGAAATATTTCGTTTATATTCAAATTAGGGAAGAAAATGAGGGACCATGGTAGCCTTGTGGAGAAGCGCTTCGATTCAAACCAGAGGGTTACGGGTTCAAATACCCTTATGTTGCATCGCAAAGGCGAAGAATTTGAACACGCATGACTAAAATCCTCAGGTACTATCGTCAATGATTGTGAGAGAAATGGCTCAGGGAATGGAACTGGCCCTGAATGTCAGTGTTTCACAGGTCAGTGCCGTAATTTAGAGATGGCAGTGCACGGAGGGGTAGAGCGCTTGGCTTCTGATAGAAGGGCATCGGAGTTCAATATTAAATGAGGCCTTCGGACACAGCCGAGGTAAAGCCTCGATTTTCGAGGTGGCCACAAGGAACTGATTGTCCTTCTACATTCTTTAAGTATAGCGAAGAATTTTATTTATAAATTTACAGCCGAGGCCGCACTAACTACTTTGAGGCCGTTTTACTCGGGTAACGGAGTTGCGCAGGTTAGATCTGCATTAATTTCTGAAATGGCGTGGAATTGCGCGAATGCATGAACGAAATTTGATCAGGGGCTATTTTGCTATCCCACGTCTACGCATTCTCGCATGTGTTCTAGCGATTCAACGATTTACAAGATGAAATTTTGACTGCGCCATACATACATACAGTACATACTCCAGATTATCTAAGCACGTGCTCCGTGTAAAACGGCCTTTATCCAACGAAATTATCGATGGATTATTCTCACGATAGAGTCATCTTATAATTTTTCTGGCGCATTAAATTATGGTTTCCTAAGTAGTGGTCCCCATCGTTCTCGTGGCGGCGCAATTGTTTTCCCTTATCTACCCCTTCCAACCCTATCCTCACCCCGGAGGCGTCGTTGGGGTCCGATGGCGTTGGCGCTTCCTTCCTGTTGTCCTTCCCCTCCACTCCCCACCGGGCGGGGCGACTGGGCGAATCAGTTTTTGGTACTGGGTCCCGGTCCCGGCCCCGGTGGTTTTAACCTTGAAAAGGCCCACCCTCGGCCCTTATCTACTGTCCCTCCATCCTGAATGTGCAGAAATTCGAACGCTCTAAGCTTATTTAACGCGAGCTCTACCATAACCCATCCCGACCAAACTTTTGTCTTAACCCTTTATAAATCAGAGCTGCTAATGAGAGGAATTAAATTTCAAGACTTCTCATGTTAAAAAAGTGATATTTTTCCACTCAATCATAATTATTGTGGGGCGGCTACATATTTCACCATTAAACTTTGCACCACAAAAACAGGTACTTTAAATCTTTTCTAAATGGAGATGAAAATGCATACAATTATGATGTTTTTTTAAAAGCAAAATTGGGTTTTAATGGGTTAATCTGGAGTGACATCTTCCCTCACCTATCCCCACCAAAATCTTCCGGTTGAATCACGCACTTGGATTAGAAAGAACCCTTAGGTTACATAAAAACGGGATAAAAACTTTTTAAGGATTCCCTTGTCTGCTTTCACCGTGGAAATACATCCTTCCGTAATAGAAGCGGAAGTTATACACAAAGCCCTGCCGGAAATCTCTCTCCGCTATACAAGTCCCATAAAGTTTTTCATCCCGAACCGCAATCGAAGCATCCTTTGCCTTTTCCTTCCTTTCATCCGCGAGGATCAATCCACTTTACTCTCCACTACTGTGCACGCTTTCTCTCTCTCTCTCAGTACCAAGAATTCCCAACAAATACCCATCCCAACTACCGCTTTCCCCAACCGTCCACGCCACTTTTCCTTCCTCACGCACGCTTTCCTCGCGAGTTTCATTTTTTTCATATCGCAGGCCGCAAACGTGCCTCCTGAATTTATAATCGCAGGTGAGGAGTCCACAAAGGGAAGGCCGTTTCTCCTCTCGCTGTTAACGCCCTCAGACGCACAAAAACACAGACAGACGGGGCAGAAGCCAACTCCGGTTCTTCTAATGAAGCCGGTGGCACGCTCCCGCACTCCTCCGTGTGCTAAACACGTGTCGCAGCGTGGAACGCGGTGCTGGATATTCATATTTTTCATACGCGTTGACCTTGGACATTTGAATTACTGCTGTGGGTGGGTGGCAAAATTGAGAGAGTTAAGGGAAGCCTTCACCACCTCCATTACACGTCATAATAAGAGAAAATAAGTGCAACAATAAGCGAGGAGCTCTGAGTTATCCTTAAACCTTCTGGTACCAAGTACTATTATACTTACTGAGGGAACGAATCAAACTAGCTCAGACGCTCGTATTTTTTTTCTATTTTATACTGACGAATAATTTGTTCAAAATCTTGAGTATTATGTTGGAATTTCCGGGCTAAAAAAATAATATACATTTGCTTGTTTCTCAAAAACGAAGTTCCATACGAAAAATTAAAGAGGAGAAGATTTTTTAAGAGAAAAAAATTTTGAAATTTTTAGCGGGTAAGATTTTCTTACAAAATCTTACCCACGCGGTATCCCGAGATGAGTTCGCCCCGAGGTATTGTTCGCCGGGAAAGTGTAAAATCTTACACAATTTTTACACTTATCATAATCGAAAAAACTTGATTTGTCAAAGAAATATTTTGTGAATTTTGTTTTTATATTTCGGGGGGGATCCGGACCCTCCGGACCCCTCCCCTGGCTACGGCACTGCGCGTTACCCAGGACTCACCGTACTTTTGTCCGATGCCAGATTACTACAGACATGCTGCAAGCGTTTATGAATATCTAGCTACCCTAGTTTTCCTCCAAAAGAAACTCATTCACCGCCCGGGTTTTTGGAACGCACCTCCGGTAGGGATGCCGACTTACAAAAAATATTGGGGGGGCCCAAACCCGGGATCTTGCCCCGGGAAATGTTATAAGTAGTGAGTTTTAAGTTTTTTGACCATTTTAGAAGAGTAATATGATCAATAATAGAGCACTGATAACTAGAATCTCGTTATCTGGACACTCCGGGGAAAATCGACAAGCCTGACACATTTTTTCCTCACATCCATAACGAATTTTTGAGGGGGCTCGGGCCCCCTCATTCCCCATGGAGTCGGCGCCACTGACCTCTGGTACAGACGTCCGTTACAGATATCCTCCGTTTTAACAGTTCGGTATAGCGCGGTTACCCATTAGAAGTCAATGCAACTATACGAGACGAAGCGAGAATATATGAAAATATTCCACAAGAATTGCCAAATTCTTCCGCTATCATTTGAGCGATAGCTGGATCTATGGCTTGGAAGGGAAGGAAAAATGTGATTCAGCCTTAAGAATAGTTTGGATAGTCGTGTTAGAGCTCATCCCAGATCAAGCCACAGGTATGTAATAACTCGACTCAGGGTTAGAGGGACAGCTCCTTTTTCTGGAGGATGATGCTCAAAATTGATCCGAGTTATTCCGATCGGTTTGCATTCCGAAAGGTTGATTCCGATCGGTTGCAACGCGATCGGAATTTGGTATGTTTGTGTTAATAGAGTTAACACAAGTGGAATAAGTTTACTCTAAAGTCCTGCTACAACAATACGTGAAAAGAGTAAATACATTTCATGATACAAGTTGTCATGTAAACATAACAACAACAAAAAACTGGAGAAAAGATAGAATATTGAAAGTTGTTAGATTACAAATTCAACAGTTTGAACATTTTTACCGCTATGACTCACTATGAGGGTCCATATCCCCATCGGAATGAAACTTTCAAAACGAAATAAGGTCCGCTAAACAATGTTATATGCTGCATATTATTGAATTCATTTCGTATAAATCCTATTCTCTTCCTCCACCCTCCTCCCTCACCAAACATTCTTCTACTTATAATGATTTAAAGCACCTTGATACTACCCTTCTACCTTTTCTGAACCTTCTCCATAATTTTTCTCTCATAACCTACCATGCCTAATACTTCCACATCATGATTCCTCCCCCTTTATCTCACATTGTGCCTTATCCTCCACATTAATATCTCGTGCATTAGTCAGTCACAGGGTTTAGAATTGTTTCGCATCGGCAATATGATTTCCCACGCAAAATTAGTAAAAAAAGCCAATTTGGACTGACATTTAATTATTCACACCTCAAATTTAACCAAGAATTTAATTTTTTCCAATTAGGAAAAAACTTTACATTGACAAAATATATAGTCGGCATTTAAAGCTCTCCCTTTGGAGGTTCTCAATTACGCTAAAGTCAAGTTTTATTTCAAAGTCCACGACTCTTATTTTTTTGTAAGTTTTTCATTTAACATTTAAGCATATTAACCGGCTGTTCGAAATGCCAGAGTAACATTAATTGATTCTCATGCATAAATGATTATCCGATCCCATAATATTAGCTCAGCAAATAAATATCCAATTTTCAAAGACGTAAGCAGGTAATCGTACGGTAAATGATAAAAACAGTCGGTGACGTGGATAAAATGCGTCACTCGACTCGACAGGGAGAACCTTAATTTAATCGGAGCACTTAAGTCGAGTCTTTGAGCGCAATGAATTTGCGGTGAAAATAATACAAACTTATATACGTGGGTAAAGGTTTTCAATGGTGTCGTAATTCTTATAATAAGCCCTCCTTTTTATGACCGTCTATCTTTGTGAGTTAAGTGCTGTGTTTTACAGATGCGTAAAGCGAAACGAGAAAGTATAAACTTAAATACGAGGTCCAATACTATTTCCGAATATTTTTCTAAAGTTTCTAAAGAATGTAAGTCCTAGAAGTGCTGAATGTTTTTTATATTATACAATGAGTGACGAGAGCATTAAATGATACAAAATACGAAGTCCTAATAAATCATTTTCTTCTTCAACTGATAGCTGAATTCATGACATTATTCCTAACCTTCAATACTCAATTCCGAAATGAAAACCACTTGTCGTTTCACTTAATTTTATATCCAGTTCTCAGGCTTTCATTTTGTATTATTTTAAGCTCTTAGACATAAATTAATAAGTAATGCACATGGATTTTGCTTGGTACATACAAAATGTAGTAGTTTTTCATCGCATTTTAGGCTGCTATTCAAAATGTCAGGCAAGGGACCCAGAAGGCAGACAAGTTTTCAGGAACATTTAAGCAGTGACTGATGATATTTCAGCCTCTATTCAATTACGCTAATGAATTTGTTTTATTTAAAAAGATGGACATTTACCTATGGCCTCCCAATTATTATTAATCTTAAAATTTTGAGAAATATGGAAAGCATAATGGAAAAACGACGTGGTGTCTGTCGGTGTCGGTGCAGTATCATACTTATGAAATTACATCTTTATCCCCTAAAATATTGAGGTTTGCCGAGGAATGCCAAAAATCCAGGCGCAACGTAAACCCCCAATCATTTATGATGACAACTGACATTAAATCACATATTTAATATTAGGAACCATGCATGGGATAAATTTTTAAATTATAAAAATATATTTCACCTATGAATACCTCAAAAATCCTTTGGTAGGATCAGTGGCGCAGGAAATCAAGGGGTTGTTTTGAGGGTTAAAATCCCCGCCAGAGCTCAGAAATTTTTTTAAGATTAATCCATTTTACTTAATTGGATCAGTATTACTTATAGCAGAGTGTTAGGATTAATCAAATATCCCTCATAAAGCCGTAAAACTCGCAATTTTAAACCATTATTCTTAATATTTTGCTGGAGGAGGGGCCCCGCAACTCCTGCTTACCCTGGCGGGTATTCAATGCCCCTACGTATTACTTGCGCCTAAAACCCATAGCCTCATACCTTAGCTGCGCCCCTGGGTAGGATAATCTGTGGAGTCGAGACAAAAAAATTACTTCCAATGAACACCAAAGAGTGGATTATACCATTGTACCGAAACGGTGGGAGGAAAGAGAAATTTATCGTCCTGTGCCTAGAAGCTAACAAGTGGCAATTAATGAATGTTCAGGGTGGGCCACAAACGTTCAACTCTTTGGTTAACGATTGAGGGGAAACGTGGGAGGGAGGTGATTCATTGTGGGAGGCGTAATGTCTCGGGGAGAGCCAATGGGGGTTGAAATGGAACGACAAGGGGAGCAGTTAGCAGCAGTTTGAAGTAAGGAGGGGGTTGGGCGCGTCGTCCTGGCTAGGAATGGAATGGAGAGGCTACTCTTTTCGTTCAGGAGGACAACCACAATACGAGAATTGTTTTGGCGGGAGGATAGCTGCAATATTGGGGCTGAAGGAAAAATCGCGCTGGAAGAGGTCGACCTAACGAGCGATCATGCTGCTTCCGAATGTGGGTTTTCTTTTTCGGCCGTCGCTTGAAAAGAAAGAAGAGAATATACGACCATTGTACGCATTTGGGGAGCAGTGTAGTGTTAAAGACCTAAGCGAACAAATAACTTCTAAATAATTCATGGCAATTCTCTGCTTAACTAACCATGCTGGTATATTCATCAAAAGTAAAATATAAGGAAAGAGAAAAGTCCTTTGAGGGTTTGTCTATCAAGCGAAGAAAAACGAAACCAATATTTCCTATTTTTCAGGTGGAAAACAAGATAATTTTCCTTCTTAAATTTTTCATCGCAATTCCCTGTATTACTAACCATGCAGGTATGATCATTTCCTAATTTAATGCGTAAAATAATTTATTGTTAACCTTATAAATAACATTTAAATAAATATTTTCCCTATGTTAATTATATGTGAACATTTTGGACAGCTGAACTCCCAGGTATCGGGATACTATTGAGTATATGTATTTGTACACGAAAATCTCCTATAGTTAGGAGTAAAACAGGATTATTTCTGGTCAATATTAGGTACTAATTATCAGCAATTCTTAATGACTGAAAATAATTATTTTCATAGTGGCATAAGACCGAATTAAAATGAAACTTTTTCATACTAAGAGGCAAAGAAAAAAAATAGCCATACTTCATTTTAAAAATCTGTAAAGTACTACAAGTGAAGACGGACAATTAATACATTATAATATTGGTCGGCAGTTGAGACAGGATAAATATATGGAACCGATAAATAATGATGAATAATAAGGCAGAGATATGAGAATATGAGGAACATTGAAATTTATGGAAAAATATAGAGGCTCAGAGCACTGTCAAAATTAGTTCTGATAAAACTCACCGCTTTGGTGCCGAGAGCTACGTATAATATTACTTGATATTACGGAAGTAATTGACAAGACATAATTTAGAAAAAGGAAACTTGGTAACTATTCAAAGAATTGCTTCCGCATTTCCAATCATGATACCAACTAAGTCGGTATCTTTGCCGATGATTAATGCAAAATAAATAATATTGAGCCCGGCTTCAAAATTAACCGTTACATCTGACCGTTAATACATATTTTTTGAGATTGGCCAATCCAAAAATATTGCGCAATCGGTGATCTTAAAGTTGCATTAAAATTAAGGTAAAACAGGAGCGTTGGTGAAATTTGGAAATCATTTCGTTATGATTCGAAAATTCAACAGGTTTCAACGCAATAACGTCATTACGAAGGGTATTAGATCGATTAAATTGGATTGCGAGAAGCCAAAGATTACCGATGGAATTTGGCGGCGGCAACGAAACCTACAATATTGGTACGAAACGAGACTATCGCGAGCCATGCACGCCAATAACTAGTCATTTACTGTAAAGATCAAAGTTCAGACGAAGCCGTTTTTTTTTCCAAATCATTTTGCTTGCACTAATTTCATTTACAGCCTATTCCATGTTTCGCGGCCTCGACCGAGTTAGGAACAATTATTGATCTGTTGGTATGTATTCTTATCTAGCAGAGAATATAATATACCCAGAAAATAAAGCATCCTTGTATCCATATCCAGAGAGGGAATTCAATAACAAATGTTAGTTACAAGGGAAGGCATTTACCTAGGTAAATGAATTTGGAAACAACGTGGTAATGACTGAATAATTCGAGGAAGTGCGATGCCTCAACTAATTGACCGTTTTTGTTATATACAAATATTTGGCATGAAAATCATGGTATAATTAAAACATAACGTAAATAAAATATACATCACATATATGGCTTATATACCTTTAGAATGGCTATAAGCCTTTATTCCAATAAATGAGTTACCTACTAGATTATTTAGAATGATTTGAAACGATTCCGTGGCTGGAAAAATGAAATCGGCTCTTATAAGTAAAAGGGTAAAAAGGTGTTTTCTAAAAATTATGCGAAACTCGAGTTTTAGGAAATGTTTTTTTAAGAAAAAAAAAGAAAAAGAAATTCCGATTTGAAGGACTCCTAAAATAGTAAATGTAGATGAATGGATTTTAAAGGTGTCAAAATTGCAGTCATAATCGAGGAAATGAAGGAATATATTTCAGTTCATAAAAAAGCTTCTTTGTCTTTCAAAGTATTCACGAAGAGAACAATGAAGGAGAGAGAAAAAGTCAATGGAGGCATCGAAGGTAAAGAAAAAGGTAAACGCCATTTGGCGTTTACCCTTGTAGTATACTTTAGTAGAAATAGTAATAGTACCTTGTAATAGTACTTTGAAGTAGTGCATTATCTTCGAGTAACTACTTCATAATGACTTTCTTCGACTTTACTGATTGACTCATATTATCGTCTAATAGAAACATTAAAAATAGGTATCTTTTTATAAATTTCACATTTAAAATATTAGGTGTGTTGAAATTACGATAAAACACAAGAAACGGCAACCAATGCTCGATATAGTTTTTTTGGGCACGACTCTTCAGCAAGGTTTTTTAAATCACTAATTTTGTACGCTACATTGCTGCTTTTTTAGACTTTTAAAGCTGATTAGATTATGATTAATTTATCTAAAATAAGGAAGAATACAAAGGAAATCAGACTTTTAACCTGAAAATAGCAGTAATTTCTCCATTATCGTAAGCAGCTAATATGAAAAGGGGAGAATCGCTCGGAGAACGAATAAAAATAAATAAAGATTCCCTTTAAGGCCCAAATAGTAGAAAAAATCGTGCCAGCGTTTATTTTAACACAAAAAAAAGTAAAAGCTCTAAATATTTAGCCACAGTTGATCAACTTGAAAGCTCGCTAGAACTTTCAATCACAAATGAGAGAAATTAGTACCAAATAAAATTTTTTGAAATGGAGATCTTTGCTTAAAATCACTCAAAGCAGGTGGTAAAAAATGAAACATTTTCACTTGAAAATGAGCTATTAGCTCACATGCTGAATGATACCCAATAGTGACATAGGGAAATAAAAATGGGCACTTCCTGATCCGAGGAAATTTAGCTACTGAAAGTGATCATGCACGAAGAGGCGTTCAGTGTATGAATTACAAGCCAACTTCTAGAAAAATTTTAAAGTTAATTTGATTTCAATTGAAACTTGGCTTTTCAGAATACAGCGAAATACGTCAAAAGCTACCCAATGGAAGCAGAACATGCGCAATTTATCGCACGGTGTTGCGTGAATGAACGTTAGAGTAAAGAAAAAAGCTGGTATTTTTTCAGTACTTACCCAAGGACTTGGTTACATGAGAGGCTCACGTTTAAATAAATGACATCTATGGTAAAATGCGGTAGTTCAAAATATTCTGTATTTGCAAGAAAAACGAAAAATTGATGGATTATATAGTTCACTGTGTTGAATGGATTTAGATAAAAATCACCGCTGCATTCGTGATTCCGGAATATATTGGAGTCATAAAAATTTGGAAGAATTTGTAAAATAAATTAATTTTCCCAATGAAAATGGAAATATAAATTTAAGTAAAGTATCAATGCTACTTACATACAGCTTTAAAAACCTTCAATAATTTGAAACTAAAATTAAAGTTATCATCAAAATGGTTCTGGTGTTGACAGTATTTAACACAGAATGAATGCTAAAATTTAATGCCGTCTTAGTGAACTATCAAGAAAACACTGCTTCAGAAGATAAAGTTAGGAAATACAAAAAGGAGTATCATAATAAAAAAGCAAACACTCTTAGGAAAATTACAGTGAAACACTAAATTAAATAAAGCTACGTTTTATATGGAACACATAAAATATTGAAGCCAAAAATGAAAATTTTTTAAGGAAAAATTTTAAAGTATTAAGACCAACGAATATTATGAAAAACTTGTTCAAAGTGACCTCTCATGCCTTACTCCTTGGAATTTTTGTTTTCCAGTATTGTCGAATGCCAGTGTTTTGAGGCCAGCCTCTACAACCTCAGGATCGGAGAAGCTGCTTTATTATATGCCTTATATTGAAGTGGTCCAATAAAACCCCGATCGATAAAGCAACAAAAGAAATAAAGCCGGCTTTGGGAGGAAAAGAGTTCCCATTATGAAAGGCTTGGCCTGTCCTAAGGTCTCTATATCTTGGGCGACATGTATCTTAGGTATTATCCCAAGTTTAGATGGAGGCTTCCGCGAAGTGGCACAATAGGCGAAGCTTGGTGTCCGGGTTATTCTCCGCGTCGACTAATCTTCGTGACGACAGTTTCAACGCTGTTCCAGCAGGCGTATTCAAGTTTGAAGATCACTCAAACCTGAAGATGTCTGCTAAAACACCGGCCTAAAATACTGTCACGAACATGAATATACGCGTAGGACACCCCGGATCTGTTCCTATCTGATCACTTCAAACCTGAAGACGCCTCCTGCAACACCGGTAAAAACAAGTCAAGAAGATGTATCGACGCGGAGGACAACCTGGAGCTCTGGATGATAATTTCAAACTTGAAAACGCCTCCCGCAACACTGGCGAAATTTGAGTCACGAAGATGAATCGACGCGGAAGACAACCCGAAAGCCTATCTGATCATTATAAACCTGGAGATGCCTGCTACAACACCGCATTAATCGTAGTCATGAAGATGAATCAACGCGGAGACTTCAAACCCGAAGACGTCTCCTGCAACACCGGCAAAAACGAGTCATGAAGATGGATCGATAGGAGGACAACTCGAAGTCAAGCCGTGACTATCCCCGCTACTTATAAAATTAAATGCGAAGCTATTTCTTCATTCAGAGGAATCTGAAAAAAAATCGTTCTCACATCTGCCCATTGCTAGTCATTTAAGGGGAAAACTTCTCACATGCTAGTATATGCAATCTTGCAACTTGTGAGTTACGATCATCAAAACTAAAGATACTGAAAATTTCACTCTCTCAGTAATTCAACTCGAAGGTTGGTTTGGATAGGCGAGGGTAGAGCTCATCTCTGACCTAGCCACAGACGTGTTAAATCACACATTATGGGTAGCGTCCTTTTCGTTCCTTTTCCTCGATCACCTCACAATCGATGATTTTATTTTTGCCTAATAATTTTTTTTAAATAACGCCTACTGTAAACCTACCTTAATCAATAGAATACTTAATAATAATTATTATCTCAGAAACCACTTAGACATTTTTCATCACTAAGCACTCACGGGATTTGATAGAGGACTCATTTTTAAATGATAAACTATTTTTTGGGACAAAATACTTTTGATGATATTGAATAAAATCAAGTATATTATAAAGTTATCGGCGCTAATGAATTTGTATTTTGGAGGATGTTTGAAAGTATGAAACCCAGAGAACTCACGGAATTCATCTTCCTTCCTTATTCTGGGGGAACAAGGGAAAAGATTACTCACCTTCTCTCAAAACGTGGTTTAGTGGCGAGATTTAATTATGTTACAAAAACCGTTCGCCATCTATGAATCTATGAAATACAAAGAATAGAGTTCCCGCAGGAAACCAATGCGGAGTATTCCAAGTTAACTGAGGCCGTGGCATGTGTGCATGTAGAGGGCAAACTAGCAGATCTCTCAATATATGGCTCCAAGTATAGTAAGTAAATAAAAAATTGTATGCACCAGCACTGAGAACAAATAGCCAGCAAAAGATCTGCGCTATGGAAGCGCAATGCTTTTCAAAATTCATTAACGGCCTTCCTCTACCATTAAAATTGGTGCTAAAGGGTCAAAAGCACCAATCATCAGCAAAAAAGCCCACTTATATGGGAGAAAAGCAAGAGAAGTAAAGGATGGAAATTTGACGTCAATAAACAGATTATAGAAGGATAAAACTGATTCCGTTAGCGAGGAAACACAATTTAATGTGAGGCAAAATTCATGGCAAAGATAATAAGGAAAGATGAGTTGACTTATGTGATTTCAACAATGAATTAATGAGCAGAGCATAAGATAACATTTGCAACCTCGTAACGAGAATGGGACGACTTCACCCACGCTCTGTGAGCAAGACCAATAACAAATACAATACCGTTAGTTTTCCACATGAAGGCCTACATTAGAAAACAGCTACTTTTTAAAGAGAAGAACGGAGTACCAAACGGAGGTCAAAAAATACTGACCCCAACCTTTTTTTAGCCATATGATCGTGCAGGATGATAATATTTGGATAAGCCATCATGTGGTGTCAATTACTGATAAAATAATTGAAAAATAACTATATTCATTTGGTTATTAAATGAGTAAAATAAAAAATCCAAAGTCTTGTTCATATATTTTGATAATTATTACGGTAAAAATGTACTATAAGAGTAGGGGCTAAGATGAACGTTAGAATAGGATCAAAAAAGAAGCGAACGAAGAAGCTTAACGAAGAATTAGGATCAAAAAAGCTCATAGAGATGAAAGAGTTATGCTATCCGCGAAGCCGAGTGACTAAGTGTGGACGAAGCAATAAGGAAATAGTAAGTGTAATGGCGTAAGCGAAGAGGACTGTCTTCAAAAAGAGTAATCAACTCACAGCCGGGTAAGTTAGCACTGAAATAAGGAAGCAATTAATTAGGAATTACATTTTGGGCATACTTCTTTGTGGAATTGGGGCAATAATGATGAGAGCACCAGAAAGGTCAAGGTTGTGAATGTTTGGAATGCGGTGTCCCCGAAGAATGGCAACGATAAAATTGTTAGATGGAGTGAGTAATGCGGCAGTCTCAAGGAGTTGCCGTTTGGAAACCTTGAGGAGAAGACGGGGCAAAGTAATTGGCCACATCATGAGACGCGATGGCTTGATGAAAGCAATCGTTTAAGGAGAAGTTGACATCTACAAAGAAGATATCAGATGGGATGTATGGAGTAGGAGATGAATGATGAAAAACAGAAGAGTTATTACGTTTTTAAAAGATTAGCTCAACGAGAACTGTGGGGAAACGGCGTCAAACCGGCCTGGAAATGATAACTGCTGATAAAAATGAAGGTGATAAGGAAGAATTTTTAAATGGCAATCGAAGAATTACCACACAGTAAAAGGCTAAGTGACTATAATTAAGTTTAAGTTTAAAATATAAGGTACTACTTCCAAGAAACAATTTCCATTTGCTGGAGCTTGATGCCAATAACCGTTAAAGCCTTTACAATAAACGGAAAATCAAAGTTTTGAATTGTTATTTTCCCGATGCTCAAGAAAATCGTTCCTGGGGTACTATTTGATTGATTGGAAAAACAGATCATACACTCACGGCCACTTTTTTAAATCTTTTGTTCAACAATTTCATACGATCTGCATTTAATTGTATGTTCATATCTTATATCCTCTGTATTTAAATTATCAAAATTAAATATTTGGTTGGCACATTTGGGGGAAATGGATACAGATGTAGGGATTATGAGAACAATAATCAAGTTATCAAAGGAGGCATTTATGAAGACAAAAGTTCAGATGAGAGGATAATTATGTAAGGGCTTTAAGAAAAGGCTAAAGACGAGTCTTATCTGGATATAACTGATTTTAGTTCGGGAACGTGGACAATTAGGAAGGAGGGCGAGAAAAGACTGGAGGCCATCGATATACGAGTGTGGGGGAAATCGGAGAAGGCGAAGGAATCAGAAATGAAGAGGAACGACAAAGTGCTGGACAGGGAGGACGAGGAGGCGAAACTTATAGATGAGGTACAGAGGAGGCAGAGGGTTAATGGTGCAAGTACGTACTAAGCAAGGGTGGGAATTCAAA
The DNA here is from genome assembly GCF_921293095.1 of Ischnura elegans. Lineage (NCBI taxonomy): Eukaryota > Metazoa > Arthropoda > Insecta > Odonata > Coenagrionidae > Ischnura > Ischnura elegans. Next base: position 86,337,053 of record NC_060252.1, read on the forward strand.
AGCCGTGTTGGAGGACAGATATAGGTTATTGTCGAGTCCAAGTTGGTAGGGAAGACAGGCCAGGCTAGCTCAATAAATGCCTACTGTAAACCTACCTTAATCAATAGAATACTTAATAATTATTATTATCACAGAAACTCTTTAGACATTTTTCGTCACTAAGCACTCACGGGGTTTGTTAGGAAAATTATTTTTAAATGATAAACTACTGATAGTGACACAATAATTTTGATGAGATTGAATAAAATCAAAGTATGTAATTATATAATATAAAGTAATAAATTATTAAGTTATCCGCGCGAGTAACAAGCCTAATTCCCTTCAATAAGACTGTCACTACTTCAACATCTCCGGGCTTTAAGTTTTCCCGATTGATCTCATGATCGCCCTCGATTATAAAGTAGCACGGAACATACAACATAGACGCGAGACATTGGCGTAAGGCTGGAGCTATTGCACACAAGGTGGCAATAACCGAGCACTGAACACCCTATAATATAGACGCGAGGCGTAAGGTATATTCGAACATGATAGCAGAAGGTTCAGTCTTAGTTGGGCCAAGGAGTCCAGGTTAAGAGGAATTAAGATGGATGGGATATAAGGAAGAGGTGGATATGAAGGGGTGAAAATTGAAGTTGGGGGGGAGGGAAATGATCATTTTCTCGGAAAGGGGTTGAGGTCGGCTCTCCGGTCAGCGGGTGACCGAATGATGCAAGATGGTCGGGGAGGCATCCCTATATCGTCACCCGTAAAGCAAGGGAGGAGGGGAGAGGAAGAAACGGTGACCGGAGTATTATTATTAGGGCGCGGGTCGGAAGGGGACGCGAGAATTATGGGCATTCTGGACGGCAATGACGGCGAAGAAGGGGAGAGGAGAGAGATTAATCGCACGAGGAAGATGAATTGGCTGGGCCCATTCCACGCCTCCGTCGTGGGCGAGAGAGATACACTTCCAGCCCCGGCCCTTGGGCCTGACTCGCTTCGAGTCGAACGACTTCCTTCCTTCCGCCTCCATAAATGCAGCCATCACCTTCTGAGAGCAGCTGATTGGCGGGGTGAGTAAAAGGGAAACGTTTAAAAATATATCGTTGGCTAAGTTCTGTCAACACGTATCTCGAATTCGGCCGATTTGAGACAGGTATCTTAAACAAAGCGTAATGACATTAAAAAAATAACATGCAAGCAAAGAACAACTTTTTGTTTGCAAATGAATACTTCTTTTTCTGTTTCATGAAGTTTTTGTTTTTAATTTCAGTGTACAAGTAAAAAAAGTAGTCGTTTTTTGCTCTCCTCAAAGGTTGCCATTTTTGTGATACGTGGTTTTAGAACTCAGCCGTCGATAAGGCTATCAAGAATTTAGCCAAAAATGGAATAGTTCAAAGTGAAGAGGAAAAAAATGGCATTATTCTAAAGACGAAAAGTATGCACTCAGTAAAGCCGAAAAGCATTACAATACGCCAAAAATGGACCATTTTGATAGCTTAGGAAGAAAGGTGAAGTTTATAGCAGAGGTGTTATGGTGCCGGAGCGTGCCGGATAGTCAAATAACACTTCTCTCAATTTTGGTGCCTCAGAATTGCTAATATTATTCTTAAAAAAATAAAAATATTTTTCGATTTGTTCATTCTATATTTGCTGAAATAATTGAAACACACAGGGTGGTATTTCACTTGCAAAAAAAAGTTAAGGAAAGCGCATTCCGGAACTGCTAATTTTGACATGACGTCACTAGTTTATAGGTAGAGATTTTAAGCAATAACGAACAAAGGAATGTAGGATTAAGATCCCACGTTAAACTTGATATTCAAGGATTCAAGGAAATGAACGAGAAAGTTTAGATGCAAGGTTTCATGAGCAAAATCGAAGCAAACAAGAGAATGTAAAAAATATTGTTCATGTTTATTCGATGGCAGTTAGCATTATTCGTAGAAAAAAGATGAAAATCAAATGGATCAATTGAGTGAGCAATGATAAAGTCCTAAGAATATTAAGAGATCAGACTCAGAGAAGGGTAGAGCCGTGTGAAAACCTAGAGAAGAAGGTGGAATAACTTAATCGGGAAGGCGATATCTTAGCTCATATTGAGTGACAACAGGGTGGCATTAATAGAAATGGGGAACATGAAATGAAATATAAGGAGCAGGGAAAAAAGAGTATGAAAGAGAAGAAATATCTGTCAGTGAAAAGAATTCCGCCAAACAAAGCTAAGGATTACTTGCCGCTGATAGAAAATAATGAAAAGTCTATATTTCCATAATTAAGTGATTGATGGCTCTCTCCAAATAAAATATTCTTATACCTCTACCAAGCAATTATTAAAAAAAAGCAAGCCCAAAAGAATTAAGTATTTCCTCTAACTGACCGCATTAATAAAAAATATGAATTGAGTCTAATTGCTGGAAGATTAAAATCCGAAAAAATACAACTAATTTCGGTTCTCATTTATGAATGAAAAAACAAAAAAAATGCAGAGAGCGATGGGACTTATTTTCAAATACAAAACAGTCACTATCTCTTATTTTGGACGTAAAAATATTTAATTTGGTGGGCTTCTCACTAAATACTACTTTTGACAGTAAACTGTCGTCTTTATCAATAGAATAATCCTAAGAGGGTAGTCAACGGCTGAAATCATGATTAGTAATGACTTAGTTCCATAGAATTGCGTTTCAATAATGTACCATCTACAAATTGCCAAGAGAAAGGCCCTGAATTCAAACTGATTCCTTTCATGTGAAACCCCATGAACCAATGAAATAGGAAAAATACTCTATTTCAATCGGATCGCCACAAAAAAAAGTTTAGAAAAGCTGAAAACGCGGAATTAACTTTGAAACGTATTTAAACATGTGGTTGGATGCGAGAGTATTGTCGGGCTTTTTGCCAGGCGCCATGTGGGCCCCTTTTCCCAATGGATTCCCCTGCCTTTAAATTCCTTCCCCCGGTTCCACCAAAAGATCCTCCCACCCCCATAGCACAGAACAACGCCAACACTATCCCACCATCAACTGCCTCTTCTTCCTGGAACAGAGGACATTACGCTATGCCACAAAGCTCAGCCTATAATGGATACAATTGAGAAGGGTGTACAACATTGCGAATTTTATGACGTTATCATGAAAATTTAAATATACGATCACCGACCGATGGATACAAAATTATGTCTAAACATGCTAAATTGCAGAGTCATGCATCCAAAAATTCGCATTAATAAATTCGCTCTTTCGGTAATACTTTGTCAAAAATGATGAATGAAATCGTAATAAATTTAATCAATTTGATGAAGGACATAAAAATTAATTCAATTGTGTAGATGAACTTTTAAAAGCCCGGCACTCGCTGACAAGTCATAACGAACTTAGAAGGACGAAAATTGTAACGCTATTTACTCAAGATGAAAAATTAATGAATATAAGAAATTATTTTGTCTATAAATCAAATGTGAATAATGTTATACTGCATTTATCATGTATTATCTGATATCAGATGTCAATAAATTTCATAATTAATTTTGTTTATACATTTCGTCAATACGTCATACTGCTTTGAACATGCACTGCTTGATGTTGAATGTCAATAAAATTATTATTATTAAGTCTAATTCCTAATAACTCAGTGATTCCATCAGAAGGTTCATTGGGATGATTGGGGAAACGGTCACACCAGATTTAGCCACAAGAGAGTGAATTTCACAAAGTCAAGGTATGGGAATCAGAAAATCTCCCAACTAGGACTTGTCTGGGATCTTCATTAGAGATACAACCCGTGATACTTCGATCAATATGCAACCGATCTGAACCACAATTCCCTCTGTATAAGTGTTCTAAGCATAGGATATTGTGTTGATTACTGCTAGAAATGTACTTTCCGTTTCGAAAAAAAAAATGGTTTAAGCGTGTCATAATAACTTAATAATCAAGATAAACATGAATCCACACTCATTATAACGACCCGTATTTTTCATCATGAAATCGATGGATATCGTTTATGTAGGACAAATACTTTTGAATAAAAGTAACAAGGGAAAGACCACGTGCCTTGCTCCGCCTTTTTCAATGCCGTATTTTTTATGGCATTCGCGATGGCGGACACATATTGGAACTGGTAGTGGTTCCATTCAATGGGCCTTAGTTTGGCTCTAATTAATTAATTTTCATGTGGTACTTTTAACAAGCCTTTTATAATTCTAAAATAAATAATAAACGCTAACCACTGCATCAAATAACCCGTCTATAGGGGTTACGCTATTTTGGAATTATATAAGGATTATAAGGTTTATTAAAAGAATCGCATGAAAATTTATTAATTACGGCATTTAAAAGGCGGAGCAAGGTACGCCGTCTCCCTTTATAAGATTAAGCATTTGTTTTGAATCCATCACCCGCGAACTTACCTTAAAGATACGATTCTTTCCCAATAGACCAGCACAATTTCATCTAATCTGGTGGATTATTATTTGATTAAAACTTACGCCATGATCTCGAATTATTCAGAGTACATAGAATACACGTTTGATATGCAAGCAAATGTCGACAGAGGTCACCACCGGCAGAGCAAATGTCGACAGAGGTGTATACCACCAACATCTGAATAAATATCATCGGTAATTAATTTTGGAGCAAATTTTATATATCATAATTGCCATGCACACAATCATTATTACTTTATTTGTATTGTATCTTGTTGTAATATTTGCACAAATGGTTCTGTACCATTTGTTTTAATGTTGAGTGCCATTTGTGTATCATTGATGAACCTAAGATGTCATTGATGGGAGAGTTCACTCTCTATAGGTATCTTGTATAGGTATCTTATTGACCTAGAGTCCATTGAACTAGATTCCATTAAGTCATTATTCATTCAATCATAATTTGCATAAAAATTTCTGTGCAAAGCATAAGCTTTACGAAAATTTGACGCGAAAAAAACTGGTCCAGCGGTGGTGATGTGTTCTTTTAAAGATGCAGAGCTGCAAGCGAGGGCGTTGTTGGGCTTATGGCTGGCGCCATGTCAGGGACATACAGACCCTTGACGCGAATCTTCCCATGCAACCCTTTGGCCGTTCCCTCAAAGAGAAGGAGATCCTTCCGCCTCCCCCGCATCACAAACCCCACCATCACAAGTGCCCGACCGCCTTTTCTCTCTCTCAGAGAATTCCAACCGTTTCCCCAACCCCCTTCACCCTGCTCCATGCTCCCACCCCCAATTGGACACATTAAGATCCCTTCCCTTAAGACCCGTCCCACACGATTTATTCCTCTCTTTTCCGAAAAGTGTCGGCGAATGGTGGGGATGATTGCTTGGTGGTGGGGGAGGCGGTCCCTTCCGAATGTAGTTTGCCGAGCGATTAAAGGATTAGCCCCGCGCTGTTGATGTTGCTCCGAAGGAGGAGGAAAGCTTGGAACGAACACTGCTCTGGTGAAAAGGGCGCGGGGGTGGAGCGAGCGGAAGCATTTTACTTTGATGAAACGAATTTTGTTTTGAGTCGAATAAGACTGACTCCGAGTTATCCATTATAATTACTTTAAATGGTAATTTCCAAATTTAAATACAAAACTCAACTGCCGACCATGATTTCAACATGCTATGCCATTTTCAATGTGAAAAATGAGCCATGAAAATTACATAATATGCTGAAACTATGGTCGGTAGTTGAGTTATTTACCAAAGTGAGGAAATTTCCATTTAAAGTATTTATCATGGACATATCGAACTTCCACCAAATCAAGCCTGAAACGATTTAATGACTCCGAGTTATTTCAAGAAATATTAATTGACAGAAATAATTTAGGACGAAAGAAATTTTTCGAATTCAGCTGTCCATCGCTCTATAATTTTTAAAAGCTATTATCACATTAATTACAAATCTTTTTGACCAAATGAACCTGCATGAGACAGTGTACCAATAATACGTTTACAGGTGAACATTGGGTCTCTTTAATATTCTTGCGATGTTAACAAAATTTTAAATGAAAATGTAAGAAAAATTGTAATTCTTTATAAGTTATTCATAGTAATTGATCATTTCGTATAATATTCAATTTTGAAAGAGATTAAAATGGAGTAAAAACTACTCTACAGTTATTTTCTTAGAGAGGAAATTCACTGAAAAATAAAAAAAATGGATGTTCCAGCTAGCGATTGAATCAAACGATTAGTTTGCATGTGATATGGCAAATAAAAAACGCACCGACAGGATACAATGAAAAAATTAAGGAAATAAGAATAGGAGTACTACGATTGTTTCCTGAGCGAATTTCCATAAAAAATATGTAAAATAAAAAAACCTAATTATACTCAAATTAGTATGTTCAACGTTCTCCCAAATCAATCCGAAAAGAGAATTGGAACATCATAATGGAAAAGGATAGCCTCGGTTGTAATGTATCAGATAATGACGGATGTAAAACAAACAAATATAAATTCTTAAAGTAAAAAAATACGCAAAAGGAGAAATGATTTGCGTCAAACCAATCTTTGGGTTACTAACTGAAGACCATTATTCCAAATATTATTAATTTTTGTTCAATTTTTCCATGAAAGAAAACAAAAAAAAACTAAAAATAATATCAAACAAAATCTATTGGATGTTAATTTATATTTCAAGCAATATTACAAATTTTACTCTAAATTCGACTGTGCCCAACCTTTCACAAAAGTTTTCGTTTTTAATCGGAAATTTCACAGAGAAATGAAAATCAAACAGAGTGACTCCTTTGAAACGAAAATCCTTCATATGTAATCAAAAATGAACACATGAAGGTGAAGAACACATGAAGATCTTTCTGGTGATAGCTAGAAACAAAATAAGATACCTTGGTAATATTTTTTTATTTCCTAGCCAGATTTTGCCTATAAAAATGGTTTATATCAACCAAATCTTCGGTCAAGAGAAACAAGAAAGACCCATTTTAATTGAATACAACACCATCAAAATAGATGTCAGCTCTACAAAGTAAAAATCATTCAAATAATTTTGAAAACAATGAAACCTATTTTTAACCGAGCTCTGATTACTCCATTTGAAAAACATTATGAAATTGGCCTACAAACATCCCATTAAATACTCTAGACGGTTCTGCTACGAAATAATTACGAATTACGTAAAATATCCTTTTCCGAACACCGATTTCAACGAAACAGAGAATTTCTTTTGCCGCAAACATCTTTTAAATGCAGCTCTGGCAATACTGACACTGAGGTATTATTATTACTTACAAATTAATTGTTTTCTATGCGTTAATATATTATTTTAGACGATAATGAGAATAAAACATGATTACTAACTGAAATTTAAGCAACATAAAATTTAACGATAAATCAATCATCCAAAAGTAATGTTCAGCATCTTTTCCCAAAAAAATCTACATTGCCAGGAAAGGGCTCGAACAGTTCCAGAGGAAGATTTTGCAAATTTAAGATAAGAAAATGGATTTGAATACACTGAACTTGATAACCAAATTAATATACAGGCACGATGATAAGAACAACTGTCCTTTAAAGAAAGGAAAACATAGCAAACTATGTATCTTTCTGAAAAGTTTGCACTGAGATTAGGGTGATGTTTGTGTGATAAATTTGGGTTTTACCTGAATGTGGTACTAATAGAGGAATAGAAGGGTAGATACTTTGACACAATAGACTAATAGTTTGTCATAGAGTTATAAATTATGCACGGTATTAAAAACAACGAATATTTTTCACAAAACATGGAAATATTTCGATACTAAGCCAAAAGGAACCCATCCACTTACCCATTTCATCTCAGATAAGTGATCGCAGAGCGGTTCGCTAATTGATCCAAAGAATGAATGAATCCAAAGGAACAAAAGACGTGAATTCATTTGAAAGTGAGTATGAAATGCACACTATTGAAATAACGGCATCGAAGGTAAAGAAAATTTAGACACAAATGCAATAAATTAACTACTACTTATAATAAGACTGTTTTACTAAGCATAACAAAATGTAAAAATTCTTTAAAGTATACCAGTTTTTATTATCAACAAATATTCAAAACAACATAATCACTCATTCTTAAATTTCGCAAACTTTAGAAAGAAATTTCAGTTGACGATAAAAGACATTTGCTAATTTGGCATTGTGTTAGGGAAAAATTGAAGTGATTTTGGAAGTCAACTTTATCTAATAGTTTTTAATAAATGCTAACTGATTTATAATAGTTCCGGAATCGCTATTCAACAAAATGAACTCCGAATAAAACGTAAAACGTAAAGACTGGAAAAAGCATTTCATGACTTGACTTTATTTCTCATCCTACAAGGTATGCAATAGCATTTACTTTGGTTTGTTGGGGGTTTGCCAAGAATTCAGGAACGAAACTACCGGTCAAGGAAAATGCATGAAATAAGCGGAAATATTACTAGCTTTAAAGGAAACTTTCATAGGACAATTAAAATTGAACAAAAATAAACTTTATTCCTTATAATTGTATTATTATTTAAATTATGTTTAATTTACGCAATTCCTCCTGGAAAACTAGAAAATAAAACTTTTCTCTAAAATCAATTTAAAACTAATCTCGAAACTAGAAAAACTAAACTAAAAATTCGAGACCAATTTAAATTCCAGTTTAACATAACCTTCGCAAATTGATAAGACAGAATTCCGAGAAGACTGCTTTTAGCTTCAGATAGGGCCTCAGGGTTAGGAAAGGATAATTTCGCGGAAGAGCTTGAGGTTAGAAGGCCTCGTGGTTCTTGGTATTAATGGTCAAGGTGATAAAGGAAATTGACCCATAAATCTCACTCACCACCGTATACTCTCCAACAGATAATGCCTTGGTTCCAGGTCATTGTCACTGATGAAAACGACAGGTAAAAGTGTGGTGAAGAGCTTCGTGGAGATGCTTCTCAAGGTAAATGTCACTGCTTGATATGTAAGATGAAATTTTAAGAGAATTCTATTCACTGTATATTAAAAACTTTAACGGATTAATGACGCGATAGCACGTATTAACGACATGAACTATTTTAAATAAGAATTAAAATGGATATAAAATTTACTCTCAGATGAAAATTTAGGAAAAGATAAAAAGGAGCAGGTTTAATGGGAGGTCATTTGAGATTGGCATTTATACCTGTTGATTAAAAATCTTGGATAAGTACATCGATTCGAATCCGCATCGGATAATTACAGAGATTTATTGTATTAGCATCATTAATTGAAATTAAAAAACACGAGAGTTAATAAAATGGATATAGAGATATTTTAAAATCTTAACTCATGAGAAACATACTAAGCAAATTGTCGATGACCTAACTTGATGGAAACTCATCTTATAATAATTAGACTGCCAGCCTAGTAATTTTACATAATATGTTGATTAAAAATCGACTTGTTTCGTCATTTCTCAAGTCACATTATTAAGAAAATTATTTAGATGAATCTTGAGAATAACGAGAAAAAAATAAAACGGGTTGAGTTTTAATAAACATAATTATGTGGTAAATTAATACATTGTCTTTCTTATTATTATATGAGATACATAGTTGGTTCATCTAAATGTAATTCATAAAATTGATTGCAAGTGAAACGCTTCAAGCGCTGGAAACAATGAAGCAGTTAATTTAAAGCGTTGATTTTTTTCTAAATGAAATAAAATATCCATACGAAAGGGAGGTAAAAAAACAAACGTTTATTTCGTTCCGCGTTTAAGAACGGCAAAAAAACTAGAATAGGTCTGACGAGCTATCTGCATCATTCCGAGGCCTCGTTTCCCAAAAGCCAACTTGAAGAGATCACTTAGTCGATCGTTGAACTTTTACGAATGTCTTTATTGTAACTGAACGTGAACTGGCGAAGCTTAAGGGAAAACCTCAGTAATTACGGAAAGGTAAGGGACGATGAAAAAATCGGTTTCTTTTCTCTCTCTCTCCCTCCGGCACAAGTGACCTTTTTCTCCGCAACTCGTTGGCCTTCTCTAAACCTCCGCCCTATTCTTCCATTTCCTTCATCGCCTGAGACTGAAATCACACCACGCCCCTCCCTATCTCTCCTCGGCCCGATCCCTTAGCGCCAAACACACCCTCTCTCCAGAAAGAGACGTCTCCATTTGCAGCCGCCGTATCTGGAGCGATTCGTGGGAAAGTAACCATCGCACTCTCCACACGTTTCCCATGTTTTTCCGGCATTTGTGTTTAGCAAACAGAGGTGTATAGATGACTGAAGCACGTATTGGTGCTTGGTAACCCTAGGTGTGGATGCATCTCAATGCATCTACATCTGGAGAATCGAAGTATCTTATTGGGTTATTTAACTCAAAATCGAATCAGACGAGATCGAATGAATGGACTCGCTTTTAAGGAATTAATACTATTAAAATGATATTTTTGCTATCGTCGATTGTGATAGAGTTTGAATAACCATTAGAGTCCTATTTTATTAGCTCTTTTAGGTATTTAGCTATTCGTGACAAGAAATCTGCAGCCTTTCCCAGTTAAGTTGATGACATTATCTACTCATGTTGAGTGTCCACCTACGTCTAATCTTGCCTTTTTGTTATTTCTCTCTGTGTTACTATTGCTCTCGTGAGGGATTTTCTTCTTCATTGAGCCCCTCTATGGTCGTATAAATGAACAAAAAAAATTGACGTCACCAAATTTTGAAAAGTGGGTGGCAAATTTTGCGTTTTTCATTAAACTATGGCTGAATGAGGAATATTTGTTTTTTTGTCGTTACCTACTTATCCTTTCCCTCCATCTACGGAATTATTTTGGTGAATTGCCGTTTTTGGTCTGAGTAAACTACATGTTCTCACAGTCATCCTCACATGATTTTAAAATTAAAAACAGATTACATTTCCGCGAAGTAAAATTGCTATAAAAGAACAATTAAACGCAAATGAAGTACTATTAGTTGCCAATTTACTTTTCCAAAAGCTACTTTATCTATTAAAATAAAATTATTAAGCATTATTTCCTAAAAATCCATCATAACATATGTACTACCGTAGGATGAAATAGAAAATAGATTGTGCGCACCTCAATGCGACATGAAAAATTGCACTGAAATAAATTCGTTACGCGGCTTAATAAGAATTTTTATGCAGGGCTTTCCATTCTAAGGAGTCTTGATAGTATAGGACCAAGATTTCACAACACCGAACGTTGAATATATAATAGCGGTTGGACTTAAGCTGCATCATAATATTATGCATTCATTTAAAATTTTCACTGGATTGGAAAAAGTTTAATGATTTTATACTACTATCTTAAAGCCAAGTTTTCAAGCACCGAAACTTTCCATCTATTCATATTCAAAACTGTCGCCTAGGCTAGAAAATGAAGTCTTTTAGATACAAGTTCAGTATGCAAACACAAATGAGGCCGAAGCTCCCAACAACACAGGGCAGACGGAATGGCCGGCGTGGGTGGCGAAGCAAGGCGAAGTTCGGAGTTAGGCGAGGCATTTCCTTTGGCCCATAAGTGGCCAAAAACAGGAGAAACTCCAGTATATCGCATCCAGCAAACCAATTCGAAGAGAAAGCTCCTTTACTTAGGGCGCGGGCAGAAGGGATGGAGAGTAGGATGCGGCCATTTTGTTAACGAGAGTTCTCCGAGAGCAACAATACGCCCGCGGTGTTGCCACGTCTCCTACCGCGGCGCCGCTTAATCTGGACTCCTCACTTCGGGTCTCCGACCCCGTCCATACCTTCGTTCGCCTCATCGCTCGCCCACACTCATTTAGACCAGCCTATCCTGAGCCCGCCCCTCAAAATGGGTTCAAGACTAAAAAGAGTACAAGACACGCTAAGCCGGACTAAAATCACTTTAGACTCAGGACAAAATTTTTATACAAGCTCTAATTGCAGTACTTTGCTAATCTTTGTGAATTATGTGTAACGTTCACTTTCGATTCAACAAATACAAAGAAAATACATTTAAAAACACACTTGTCCATGAAATGGACTCACGAAGAAAATCGGGAGCGATGACACGTACTGTTATTTCACAAATCAATTTGACTCAAATTAAAGATACAATCGTCCAGGGTTGTTACTCACGTAGAAAAATCGGGGAAGACGGCGCGCGCGTACAACTGAACGCCACTATTTTCATTACAATACTCTCTTTATCTTTTTTTTAGCGTCGTCAACAAGAATTGTTGCCCATCATAACATGACCTCTATCGTTTGTTCGCGTCATCAAATTGAATTCTTACATAATATTGCTACTATCCAGAAAATAATTTTGTAAAAAACTAATATTATGTTCATTACTATAAGCACCGCGATAAAATAAAATGTTGGCCCATTGGATTGCTAATTTTGAAAGCATAACCTAAAGAATGCTATAACTGAAGTGAAAAAGTTGGTTATGTGAAAAGATCGTCACGGTTGGGTCAAGTTAAAAAATGTAAATGTATTTACTTAAAATATACCCAGACGGCACAGCACCCTATCTAATTGGTATCAAGATAGTATCCAATGACCAAGGCTATTCTATGCCGCTCCGTCGCTTTTTGTCCACAGATACGATCCACGCGCAGCCTGTCTACGAAGCGCGTCCATAGCATGGCAATGTCCGCTAAGAAGTTCGTATGAAGGGATACGAAGCGCTCAGGAATACTCAGACTGGTCGCAGTTGATATACATCAGGTCGAAATTTTAGATATATCGAAAACTATCATTACTATAAGCACCACCAAGCAGCTATAATGATATAGCTGCTTGATCGAAAAATATATCGAACGTAACACAATCGACGTCAGAGCCAATCCTGACACTTGTGATCGGGCCTCCTTTCTAGGTGGCTATGACCCCAACCGATAAAGAAAATAGTCCCAGGCCGGATACGAATCATGTACAAAGGGTATATTTGTATCCATGTATGAACCGGATAGCAGTGTATCATATGTTAATTCACGAGTTTTTAGGAAATTAGGGTGTGTGCGATAAATTTTTATCGATGCATATGAATTATCCTGTACTCTTGTATGATTTTAATAAATTTTATTTCGTCATTAAAGGAAAAAAAGAAACAAAACCTTTTCACAAACTTCCTTAGCGCAATTTATAGTATCTTAATGGTCAACCCTCGTATCCGCCAAACTTAGAGGGATACTTTCACGTGTGGCAAAGCCGAGGCTAAAGAGATTTTCCTCTTGTTCTCCTGTGCTCGGCGATCCGATTAAAATGTCCGGTCTGAAATGCTTCCTCCATTCCCCTCATATAGAGCCCAATTTTCCCATCCCAATACTGAAACAGGTGTTCTGTGGACTCACCACTGGCTCCTAATTGAATAAATCACTGTAATTGTATTTTAGTAGTGTAATTCGTAGCAAAGTTGGTAAGAACGCATGGATCGCCGCGCCTTTTTTCAAAGAAAGCACTGGAAGGCTCGATGACCGCTTCAACAGATTGTTTCCCTTACGTATACCCGTGCAGTGTACAGTGCAGAAGTGATTTGAAAACATGAAAAACCAACAGTTGAAATATTAAATCAATTCACTCCATAAATTAAATTCATCATTTAAATTTTTATGAAACTTTTAGTCGGAGGAATATTTTACAATGTAGGAGTGCTGTAAACATTTCCTAGCACTATTCCTTTGAAAAAGTGACCAGCAGTCGGTCGCGAAACTTCGGGGGTATCTCCTTTACGACACGCGGCATACACCCGTATGTGAGTTATTTTAATCATCATGAGCCGCGAAAGCTTCAATCAAGAAATTTTACAATAGTTTTGATTCAATAAATTCTGTATACTGCTAATGGGGTGGTTTCCTATTATTTTTTTATTTCCTAAATCGAAAGATTATTACTTCTGGAGTATGCATTTCACGATCTTAGATTTTTGAATGACGATATCTATTTTTTGCGATTAAACGAAAAGTGAAAAATTTCGAGCGCGCGAAAACGCGACGGTTAAGTAGGAATGCTGGGAAAAGTCCGTGTGACGCATTTCTGGTTCCAACTGTCGTCCTGTGAGGTGACCTTGGGGCGAGGCTTTGAGCGCTGATACGACGCAGGCTGCCAGCAGGTAGCAGAGTACCCTGCTAGCAGGTAGCGCTTGGCTTAAATAAGGATTATTATTACCACATCAAACGAAGGAAACTTTCCGAACTCGGGTAATTTTAATGTGTGATTATTAAGAGATGTTTCCCTGAGCTCTGTGTCTCATGCATGCATTGGTAATCTCAGGCAATGTAAAACTCCTATCTACTCGTATAGAAACTAGGTCCCTGTGACGTTACATGAATTGACAATTATCATTCGTTTAAACTGGGATTTCTAAAACCAAATAATTAGTATATTACGAATGCACTAATGATGGGTAAGGAATCGCAACCGATGCATTTCATTTTCTTTGATGAAGGAAACTACCCTATTACGAATTTGAGTATACCGGGACCAGCCACGGTAAAAAACTTACGGAGTCACCCGCAATGCACGATTTGTGGGAAAATTCCACAAAGAAAAAAAATATTCGCCTCGAACAAGATTCGAATCCGGATCCCGCGATTTCCGATCGAGTGCTGTAAACATTTCATCTACTAAATGGAAATTTTAAACACTTAAAATATCCGGGGATCCGAGTTCAAAACCCGATCAAGGCGAATGATTTTTTTAGCATGTGGAATTTTTGCACAAAATCTGCTAATAGGGTAGTTTCCTTCATCAAAGAAAACGAAAGGCATTGATTGCGAATCGTTATCCACCATTAGTGTATTCATAATACACAAATTATTTGGTTTTGAAATACCGTTTTAGACGAATGGCAAGGGTCAAATTTTATCCTCATTTAAAAAAGGCCAGATTGGCGCCCATGCGATTCCACTCCACGTGACGTCACAGGGACCTAGTTTCTACACGAGAGGATAGGAGTTATACATCGTCTGAGGTTACCAATGCATGCATGAGGCACAGAGCTCAGGGATAAATGTCCTAATAATCACCTATTAAAATTGGCTAAGGTCGGAAAGTTTTCTTTGTTTGATAAGGTATTAATAAACCTTTTTTAAGCCAAGCGCTACCAGCCAGCAAGGTACTCAGCTACCCGCTAGCATCCTGCGTCCTATCAGCGCTCAGAGCCTCGATCAAGGTCACCTCACAAGGCGGGAGGGGGAACCAGAAATGCGTTGCACGGACTTTTTTCCATCATTCATACTTACCCGTCGCGTTTTCTCGCGCTTGAAAGTTTTCACTTTTCATTTAATCGCGAAAAATAGATATCGTCATTTAAAAATCTAAAAGCGTGAAATACGTACTCCAGGAGTAATAATCTCTCGATTTAGGCAATAAAAAAATAATAGGAAACCA
This sequence comes from Ischnura elegans, assembly GCF_921293095.1. Lineage (NCBI taxonomy): Eukaryota > Metazoa > Arthropoda > Insecta > Odonata > Coenagrionidae > Ischnura > Ischnura elegans. Next base: position 86,352,336 of record NC_060252.1, read on the forward strand.
CCCTATTACGAAAATGCTCACCCAAATGTTTTGAAGAATCTTTTGATGACGGCAATTTTTTACAGTTCACCCAGCCTTAAATGTTTTACTGCAAGCAATTAATAATTGCCGCCGCTTTGTAATGACTTCGGGTCTCTGACCTTGTCCGCTTCTTTGAACTACCCCACTCATGCCGACCGGCCTGCGCTACAGTCTTTCTCGACCTCAGACCAGCAAAATGGGTATAGATATTTAATGGGTAGAGAACACGCAAAGCCATAGTACACTCACTTTAATTTTCGCGTTTAGGGTGTTTTGGTGGGACAAAATCGGGAAAATTGCTCAATCATATGACATTTGACTATGACTCAAGACTTTCAATGGTACTGCCACAAGTGAAAAAATCAATTTAAATTCAATGTAAAGCATTTTATAACCAAAGTTCAACTTTATAAAAGACTTTTAATAAAAATTTAAGGTTTTGTACGCCATTAAATGAGTAAAAAATGAGAAGTTTGAATCATGACCAGGCAGATTTAGGTAATGAGATGATCCATGTAAATTGCTGTAATGTCATTAACTATCCCATTTTATATTCTGCAATGGGCTTAAAATTCTACATTGAAATTAGGGATGGGTGCAAATAAAAAATGCTTGAGAATTAGGTAATAAATGATCTATACATAGTATTTTGAAGACATTTTCATCTAATTACTGCTAATATATTCTAAAAACTGAACAGTAAAATCATTATTCTAAAGGTAATAGTAAGTATTCTTGAGGAAATACCATTCTGTAGAAGTTATACCTTTTCATTCAACCTCCAAGTAAGAGTTATTATCGTGGCAAGTGGAAAAGCTATAGCAAAACTTGCACTTGACTAAGCAAGAATAAATGTACCCGCGTTGTGCTATAAATTCAACGCAGCCTCAATTACGTAACTCGTTCAGAGAATATTCAATAGCCCACCGACTCCCACTTGCTTTCACCTGTTTTTGGACTTGGGGCATATATCTCACCATCTCGCAGGAATTCTCCAAGAATTATTCAACGTCCTCAGACTGTGCATTTTCTATTCCTGATTCACCGTGCACCAAGTGGATTCACCTTCGACACATGGCATCACAAGCGCCAACTTCCCATAGATCACGAATCTAATTGTGACCACAATTTCAAACTCCAGATAATGTAGTAAATCACTTATTTTCCTCCTTAAAAAATGAAATTAAATCGCATTTAACAGCAAACTACCACTATAAAACATGTACAAAGATTTCTGCGTTCGAATAAAACTTGGAGCTTTTGAATCCGTAGCGAAATTAATGACGTAATTAAGACCAGGTTACCATTGTACTGATGTCCATGTTATTGCTCAGATTTTTACATTGTTTATTTCAAATTGAATATAAATATTGATATTCAAGATAAATATGAATATTGATTAATGCATCATGTTTCGAAATAAGAGGATGAATTAAATTATATTATGGATATATTATTACGGTTATAATATTTTCAGGCATTCGACTACATTCATATTATTTTTCCAGGTGAAAATGATGAAAAATACATTACTATCATGCTCTGGAAATATGTTTTAATAAAATTCTAAGAGGATTTTCAATGAAGGAAGTGTGAATATTTTAAGTATTAAGTTATATCGCTTAGTGACGAAAATAGCAGCTAGATAACATTCCTGCGTTCACTATGCTTCATCGCCATGAAACTTGAAATATGAATTTTTTATACTGAATTACATAGTAACTCACTTTGCAAACAATTCAGTATATATTGGTCTAAGCTCAGCGGTGGTTAGACAATACCTTGCCAGAAAACGGTATGATTTTTAAATCGTAACATGCATTGCCTCAGCCAAAATTTTTCGGAATAATTTAGAATACCCCCTAAGACAGAAAATACAGAACATCCAAACTCCAATATGATTATAGTTCCAATAGAGGCATTAGTTCTCTTGATTCAAAACGCCTTTTTAAAATAACCTTTACCTTAATTAAATTTGAATCAATAAATATTTAGGTTCATATAAGTGAATAAAAATTTAATTTTAAATATGGAGGCCAAGGAAGAAAAAAAATTAGAAAGTAAAAATGATGACCACGGAGGGATTGATTTGATGCGATGAACCATGTAAATTGCTGTAATGTTATCAGTTATCCTGCTTTACATCTGATATGTACTCCAAATTCAACATTGAAATCAGAGAATAACAAAGTAAAGAATGCTTCAGGATTATTTGATGTAATGTCTATATATAATATAGTGTACGCCTCCATTATCTGGAATTACGCTACTCATCTGCAATTAACAAGTGATTCAATAGAGAGCTGGTGAGTCTACAGAAAACCTGTGTCAGTATTAGGATGGGAAAATTGAGCTCTATATGAGAGGAATGGAGGAAGCATTTCAGGCTGGACATTTTAATCGGATCGCCGAGCACAGGAGAACAAGAGGAAAATCTCTTTAGCCTCGGCTTTTCCACACGTGAAGGTATCCCTCTAAGTTTTGAGGATAAAGCAAAAAGCCTGATTTTCAAAGTAGCCACTTGAGCATTGTAAAGCTCAATTTGCGTCACTCTCGACTGAAGCAAAGCGAAATATCTAAGAGGCTGCGTAACCTTCATTATGCCGTGGGAAAAGAATCAAAAGTAAATGATAAACATTGCGTTGGCATGTAAGATAGGCAATTTAAAATACGAACACACGGAAGAAAAGGAAACCTCACACAAGGCCTAAGCAATGAATAATAATGCTTTCACAATACCAACCGCTGGTGATTCCTTTACCTCAATTATGAATTCACGAACTGAAGAGTCAGTCAAAGAAATAATATTTTTATTTAGAGTTTAACAGATAAAATGATAGGAAAAGTCGCATCTCACTTCGTAATAGCTTCGACGACAGTAGCTCTGATAGAAGCATATATTGTTGGTAAACGAGACCATTTCATAAACCTGTGAAGAGCATATAACATTTTTGGCTCCATAAATAAAATCCATGCACTACTACTCACGACTTTGTTTTAAATATACCAGAGTAGCATAAAAATTTCATTATAGCGGCTGAATGACTCTAAATATTAATTATCCAGTTGATACATAATATTTCCTATGCCATTTCTTGCACAGGTCACCGGGACAAGTTTATTGGAAATTTAAAATCCCAGAACGGAATTATTGATATTGTGAGCATATAAAATGGCCTTACTGATTACGAGAGAATAACAGTTTTCCCTTTATTAACCTGGAATCTGATGATGTTAGTACGACATCTTCATTCCTGCTAATTTTCATTGAAGAACCCGCCAGAGCCCTCTAAACGGACAGAGCATCCGCAATGCTATTTTAACTTATACCATCTACAGCAAAATAATAAGAGCGATTATAATAATGAGGATACATTAACACTGATATCCTCTCGTCATCCCATTTTTTAAGAAGGCAAATTCGAAATTAAACCCTGTTATCGTCTTGGAGAAGACAGTTTAGTCTAGGGGACGATAAATAACGAAGGAAAGGACAATGAAGACTCCGTAGGCATGGACGTGACGGAATGGTATCTGTGGATGGTTTATGACAACTTTTTTTCAAGCCAGTCTCAATCGTTCACTCCTTTTTAATTTTTTATAAATCCATTAAAACTCGCTTATAACAAATTTCAGGGGACCATCTTTCTATTTTTTATAAAAAAATTCATTATATCTATTGTTAAGGATTAATCTACGCACAATACAGGATTGCCGGCTTAAATTCCGTGATTGGTCTTTATTCAAGCAACTATTCCAAAGACCCAAAGAATTATTTGTAATACCAGGGATTTGGTATCATCCGTATTGGTTATATAGGAAATTATCACTGCCTATGACAGAAAATTTCATGGGACCGGGAACTCACCTCGTTTGTGGCGGGATTTCACTACATACGTGATTGTTATAGGCGAGTTTTACTGTAATGATTATGATTAAACTCAGTTTCCTATATCCCATAACATTTCCTATATAACATCGCTGACCGTGAAGGATACATGGGGAAAATAGAATAACTATTCTAATAAGAAAACATTATCAATGACTCTGATCTCGGTCTTTTATTTTTAACTTAAAGTTTAATATTCTTGGCATTGGCCATGCACTAGTAGATCTTTGGTGTCAACTGCTCGATATAAGGGAAATATACCAATTGAAATCAAGAAGTAGGAATGAAAGACATTTTTTAACGTAATTTAGTGATAATTCGAATTAAATTATTCTATTTTCACACAATGCAGTTGATGACGACAGTGAAAATAAGACTAATGGATGCCGCCAGGCTAACGTATTGATCGTTGGGGATATTTTCTCAATGCCTCCAAAGCTATATAAATTTCCGGTTGTATTTATAAGCACCCGTTTGCCCCTCTGTGAACCCAACTTTGACCATGAAATAACAAACTAGGACTCAGGATACACAAGGACCCTGTACGTGACCTTTCCCCTACCTTCTGGCAACTGAAGAATTTACCGTAATCAGTGGGTTCTAACATCTGCAGATAAACGTATCACACAATCTAGCTTCGTTAAAAAATTCAATTCCGGTTCATGAACAAATTGATAATACGAGGGGTACTTCAAAATTAATGCACACAAATTTCCTGACACTACAATTGTTACTCTTTGAACTTCCAAATAATAGAGTGTATATTCTTTCCAGTAAATTCGCTTCCATTAAAATTTATTTGAACGCATTACAGATTGTGGCGTGGTAGGGGGAGTTCTATAAGATGGCAAATGCACTTGATGTCCGTCAAAAGCAACGCGTTGTATTTTGATTCCCTTGTTGTGAGAATAAGACGGTCGGAAAAATTCGCGAAAAGTTAAAGATGGAGTGTAGAGATTATGATTACGATCGTAGTACAGTCATTCAGTCGGCATAACGTGTGTCTTGTGAGAATGGGCACGCTAATATTGAAGATCGTGGACGCAGCGGTAGACACCATACTACACGAACCAGGCGCGCCGACTTAAAAAAAATATTGGGGGGGCCCCAACCGGGGATCTTGCCCTGGGAAATTTTATAAGTAGTGAGTTTTAAGTTTTTTAAGCATTTTAGAAGAGTCATATGATCAACATTAGAACACTGATAACTCGAATCTCGATATCTGAACACTGCGGGGAAAATTGACAAGCCTGACACATTATTTCCTCACACCCATAACGAATTATTGAGGGGGCTCGAGCCCCCTCAGGCCCCATGGAGTCGGCGCCTATGACACGAACACCTCTCATTGTTCAGCACGCCGTGTCAGAGTTTTACCGAAGAGTTTTACACGCCTTCGTTCCAAGGGGGCGTAAAGCTATTGAAAAGGACGGAGATTACGTTGAAAAGTGACATCGGGTTTCTAAAGGATGAATAGGTGCTAGAATGTATGGCTGTATAGGTGTTACGTTGAAAAGTGAAATGGTGTTCCTGAAGGATGGATCAATACACTGTAAACATTGGAAGTGCCTATAATAAAGGTTGTGGAGTCAAGAAAATTTGGACAAATTAGTAATGCAGTGACCCTCGTAAATATAAATTAGTATGAACGAAAAAATTAGTTTCGCAGCTTCGGGGTGTGCAAAAAAAATTAACAAGGGCTGGATGACATACCTATGTCATTCTTCTGCGGAACTGTTATGGCACACGGCCTCAAATAAAATATTGGAATTGAATGGAGCTCTTTCGATTTATTCTGCGGTGTCTGATTCTTAATTCCATATTATTTAAGGGTGTTTTTCATTCCAAAGTGACATCTTCCACTATTCACGGTAAAAAAAACTAGCAAAAAACGGCCGAAAAGCGCATTTAAAAAGTTGAATACGACATTCTTTTATCATGGATATCGCCTGTTGTGATAATTCCCTCTTTGGAGCGTCATTAAATTTTGATGACGATGAAAATACTAGAAATAATAATATTTCTATTCTACACTAATCAGAAATTTAATTGACTCAAAAATTCAAGACAGACCATGAGACATTGTCTTCATAAATTTATGATATTTTCAATAAAGATTTCACTTGAGAATGAACAAACTGAAAAAATAACTCAGAGGGAAAGTACGAAACAGCGGTTTAAAGAGCATTCAGACTTTTATCAACCTGATTTTTGCCTGTGAATCATCATTACATCATTTAGTATACTGAAGAAAGAGTTCACTTAGATATCGTAAAAAATATTTTGTGTATAAGGAAATTTATAAATTTTTATATGTATATTTCTTTTTTCATGACCAACACCTCCAAATATTTAAGGTTCCACTTTGCATTTTGCTATCCACCTTACTCCTCAAATCCATGCTCACAGCTTTGTAGGCCTTCACTCTTCCCAACTTAGTCCCTATACCTCTCACCCGAGGGTAATGAAAGGGCACTAAACCTCTCTCTAGAGTTGGAAGAAACTCCCGTAACTACCCTCACGTACTCCGATGCATCATGCTTTCTTAAAATAAAAATCGTTTGCCGGGAGGAAAACCTTCTTCTTACCCTTCTTGCTTTTGACCTTTCAAGACCTTTACACGGCATCTCCACCTTCACTCCAGCCGATGGATCTCACTTCCACTTGTTTGATGGTAACGAAATCCATTCACCGATGAATTCACTCCTCCCTTACGCCCCTCCATCTACGCCTCCTATCTCGAATCAAAGTAGTTTCGCTCCACACTCGCGGTGGAATGGTGATTCAAACATTCGCGCTGCATGTTCAATGCTCCGTCTGAGACCATTAACTCCAATCTTCCCGCCTCTCCTAACAAAAGGATTCTAGGAAAAACCGACGGCGCTCCCTAGAAATTGGAGCTTAACCGTAATTGCTAGACATTTTGCAAAAATTGTACGCCAAACGCAATGGAGAGTAGTAGTCTAAAAGAAAATCATCAGAATGGAAGACGCCTTAAAAGTTGTAAGGTTTCCTGTTTCGGGAAATCGATAAGAGTAGCCAATTTTACGAAAACGAAGATGGTATTGAGGAGATGCATGAAAGGTTGGGCCACGCTGGGCTGTACTTGGAAATTACTTTCAAGTAGAAGTGGATATGTGGTAGAGAATTTATGCTCCACGTTAAGCATAAGTGTATAGTGTATTGCAAGTAAAGTAGAATAAGTGATCATAGTCTAATTTATCAAGTGAGGAAGTCCCAATCGATGGTAGCACAATGTGTTAAGGTAAAAAAAACATTAAAAAGGTATATGTATAATTTTCAGAATGTTGAACTTCACACAAATGTACCGAATGCGTAAATTGTTCATAAAAAATGAGCAAATGAAAGGTTTAATAAAGCGAATTTTACATTCATAGTGACTTGTTAATAACAGGACACCCGAAAGCAGGATATTGAAATAGTGCATCCAAACTACACAGAGTAATATCATATAGGGTAAAAAAGTTAGATTTAAGCCAATATATGAATTCTTTAATAAGAAATACAATAAATTAACGGAGTGTTTACGCAATTTAATACAACTTAAGTCGCGCTTATTCAGTATGAGAAAACAGTGCGTACCATATGGATCAATAAAAATGTTCAAAAGTCGTCATTGAGTCTATATGTTTCGGCCATTGTCTTACCAATTTTAAGAATAAGGGATAAAAAAAGGTTTAAGCAATAATTAGATCTTAATATAACCATGTCTTGATGTCGCATTATAAATCGTAAAATGAGTGCGATGTATATTAGATAATGAGTCAGATAGACCCCAGTATTGAAAAATTTCAAACAGAATCAAATAATAATGAAACATGGTAAACATTCCATCGCTTTTGAAAAAATAAGCTAATGAGTTATTGAAGCTATTTGGAGCTACTTTACTGAGTGGTTTGTGTAGTAATATACGGCGAGCAAATTAGTTCCATTGTCGACTCTGAAAACGACCTCGTTTGCAATATTCGATTACAATATCCCGGGAAGCATCTTAATTGAATTTTAGGGCCACTGAGTGGACATAATTTTTCAAGCAAATCATAATTGGGATAAATTAAAAGTTACAATCAAACGTAGGGTCTAAAAGTATTAAGGAAAAAATAGTAACGCTGCGATATACGAGCATTAATTCCTATTTATTAAAGTGCTACAAATTGATATGAACTGCTTTATTTATAGCGCAAAGGGAATCTAATGAGAAGAATATACCGTTCCTTTCCAACGCTTAATTATGAAAACTTTAGAATAAAAAATAATGACAAGTGCCTTCTCCTTGCCTTCATGGCCGTAGATATTATTATTCATCTATTTTAATTGGCATGAAAAATAGAAAAATGTCGTTACTCGTATTTCTTTTAGAAAATGGAAACAATTTTTAATTGAATTATTCAGCAAAACGTATTTATTTCGCGGCTGAACATAGATTGTAGTCATATAATTCCATTTCGATCCTTTATATAAATTAGGAACTTAACGCGTTCATTCTGAGTTGTAGACTGTGCTTTATAATTTTCAGTAGCTCACAATTAAAAGAAAATAACCAATAATATTCCAACATTTCTGTGAATTTCCAGGCATTGCAGGTCCTTAGATCCTCATATAAGCCGACTTAATTATGAAATAATTGGAAAATGATGAAATCCATGGAACTGCTCATGAAGAAATACGCTGGGTATCATGCATATTATTAAAAAAATGAATTCATTTCCTAATTGTCCAAAAAACCGCTATCCTTATGAAACTTTAAGCCTAAACGACCGGAAAAGTTCATACTGCCACCTTAACTGGTGAAAATATTAATTGTATGCATAAGGTGAAATACGAGGCATATTCATAAAGAATGTGGGGAAACTGATCCATCATCTGCTGGTGAATAGATTGCGATTTTATTTCTTATCTACCGTAATCTGAGATGAGGTAGCTGCAGAAGAAAATGAGAAAGTAGCCCGAAAATGATACAGCGTATGTGAAGCTGATCGTCTCTATAAATAGTTATAAAACAAGAAAAGACGAATCTTATTAACCAGATAGAAATTACGGTGACATTAAGAAGATTATACAACGTACACTGCTTTGAAACCAATAAAATATTAAATTCAATTTTTTTTCCTTTTCAGTAATAGACTTTAATTACGTGCCAATGGAAATTTGTTCAAGTGCCTTTGGCAGACAGTAATTCCCTGAAAATTAGGAAATGCGCATTGCCTTAGACATCGAAAATAATTCTTGATGAAATTAACCAGGCTAGAAAGGAGACTTCGTCGATATATGGGAGGCGGTAGGCGACATTCTATCACTTTAATTCGTTCTAACGTCGCGAGCTCGGTCGTCTCGTCACCGCTATGCCCTCCATTACTCGCAGATTAAGCGACATCTGCCATTCATGGCCTCCTGCATCGCGAAGGCTGTAAAATTACGAAACTTTGATGAAAGGGGAAGTGAGCAAAAACGGGCGAGTTAATGAATGGCGTCAGTAAATAAGCGTTGCGAGGGAGAAGGTCCCCTATCCGCGATTCCCGGGACGATAATGGTTTTTTGGAGAGAAATAATTTCATGAGGTACGATTATTCATGTGGTTTTGTATCTTTTCAATGACCCCCTGATACAGAGAGGGTAACCGAGGAATAACAATGAATAAAGCCAGAGCTTTCAGCACTCAGCATTAACCCTTAATTCATGACGAGACTTCTGGAAATTTCGCTTGAAATATGCGGACAGCGTGAACAACGGAAGGAAGGAAATTCATGAAATGATCCCAGCGTTATCATTTACAATGAAAGGCAGAGAAAATAGTATAATTTGTGTCCTCTAACCATATAAGCATTATCATCCGTCATTTCATAAATAAAACAAAAAAAATACGAATAGAGAACTCTCGATAGGAAGTGTTTATATACCACAAAAATATTATTTTTATGATTTTGGAATTATTGACAATGGACAGGAGATTCCCAGCTTATTCGAGTGAGCAATTAGCTGTGTCTCTCTTCTCAATTTTCTTCGCTTACCGACATCGTCTCAAAATATCTTTGAAACCTCGTACCTAGTCTATAAAGGTGACATAAACAAGGGGAAATGTGACCTACCCGCCAAATAATTGGTATAAATTATTGATTTTGTTTGCCTTAATCGTAGATATAATTTATGATACAATTAGTGGCCAAAAATGACCTAAGTTTTTCTGGGTCTTCTAATGAAATTAAAATTAGCCGTTCCTCTTTACAAAACACTTAATCAACAACCTCTTTACCAATTTAGAAGTATAATACAGAAATACAATGCAAGTAAAAAGGACAGAGTCAAACAGTTTCGACAAACTTGAGCAAAAACATTAGCTATTCAATTTGACTTTGAAGTATGTCAAAATGCCTTTGGATCAAAATTGAATTTCACTTATTGCTATCTTAGCCCCTCCTTCTACAGGTAAAAATAAAATACAAATAATTAGCAATCAAAGAACGCTAAAATATACTCGCAAAAATGAGGAAATGTAAGCAAGATACATAAAAAATTGGAGCAAATGACTACCGTTGCTTTGGAGATTAGCAAACGCCACCGATAGCTTATGTCTATCAAAGTGCTTAATCATGCAAGTCACATCCACGTGACCTCCCTCGGATTGCAGGTAATCAATAGGTAATACATCTGAGGATTGTTCGTATGTCCTTCACACTACAGGCTCAAAGCAGTGGAGGTGGTCGGAGCTATATAATAGCGTAAACCAAATAAATTGAATGTCATAAATATGACAAAGATCGAAATAGCCGCCTTAGATTACGGAGTCAACGTAAGCAATCAAAAATATGCAATAATTATCTTGAAATCAATACATAATAAAACAATCAGCAGACTAAGGTAGGGGTAACTACACCAAGCGAAGTAGAAATTATAAACTGAAATATGTATGACTCTAATATAAGATTTATGCATCGATGGAGTACTTTAAATCGTTACTAAAACGTAAGTAATACCTTAAGGTCACGTTTTTCTTATGCATAGGCATAGTACACGCCATTGATGCGGTGAATTTTCTTAATTGAGTTAAAATAAATACATTTCAGCCGAAGGCAGTGGAACAGCATAGTTATACGAAGAAGCATCTTCTGAGTAAGCACCAAGTTAACTTAAATGACGTAAGTAAAAACTTTCCGCTTGAAAAGACTAAGAAAGCAAATGCATTCGTAAAAAGGGATTTTTTGTTTATTTAGTGAAAAAAATTTCTCATTCAGAGCAAGATTGGCTTTAGACACCTTAAATTGGTGTGATTAGAAAATTGAAAGAGAAATCGTGTGTAAATTCCGAAGTCAGGAGAAGATTTCTAAAACCCTTCTTCCATGGTTTTAACCTTGACAATTGTGAACGCAAGGGAACTTGGATTACTAGATCACTGATGAGAATGAGCGAATCGTCCGTCGAAACGTAGAAAGAAGGTATGGAAAATCTATATCCGAAGCCAGAGAGATCTTATATCACATTTGCTGACCTCAGGGGCCAATAGGAAGTTAAATTAGGCTTCCTCAGCTTCCCGATCAATGAGCACCACATTCTTCATATTTGTCCCTCCATGTAACATGGATCTAGTATTTTATGGACGCAGTTATTGATATGGGATTTCTGAGAAATGCAATTGCAATTTCAACCGTCGTACGCGATCGAGATTACTGTTGACCTCCGTAGCTCGAATATTGTAGTTGACGTATTAAAAAAAAATCAGACTCATCCAAGGCTTATAGGGACTAAAAATTGAGTCAGACCATCAGACCCAAAAACAAATGACTCCATATGACAGCGGAAAAGCAAGGGTGTGAATATCATTTTCTATAACTTCATATAATCCGGTGTTAAACGCATGAGATTATCGACGGGAAATCATCAGACATTTAAATCATTCCGAATGTACACATAAATCATTTCCACCATAATTATTTAAATTTTTATTTACTCACTACCCTGCAAGCCACCGGTAGGATATGTGACAGGAGGTGAGTATTTATTCCCAATGTGCACTTAGCTGTACTTTGGTGCTTCCGCAATTTCACGTGCAAATACGTGGCAAAGAAGTTGCAAAATGAAATGCGCAAACCAAAATTCATCAAGCATTGTTTAAAGTCCTTTATTGTTCTCGGGAAAAATGAATTCCCATAACTTCCGTTCGGAAAAAATATCATCCTTTAATGTACCGTTTCTGTCAAACCTTGAAACATAGTGGGGTTAAAACGTGATGTTATTCTCTCAATAATCATGCACCATTCATTCGGATTATATTGATTGTACCCCTTTGGTAGAAAAAAAAATACATCGAAAAATAAGGGGAGTGATCATTTTTCATATCGCAGCTAATTCTCTTGTACATCTTTAGTCTCTCGGGAAAAAGAATTTATTAACCTTTCCGTTTCCGAATCTGTTTCCCTGATTTTACGTTCACATCCTATCGGCAGCTCGTGTCCTCGGAGATGTAGATATTCTCTCTTCCGGTTAAGGGTCCGCGGAAGGAAAGACACACTTTACCTGTCTCGACGTACCGCAGCGCGCTGTGGCCACTCGTCAAACTTTCGATTCCCGCCTCCCCCGCATTTTTCCATGTGCTCAAAACCATTTGCGACGGGAGCAGCATCATGGACAAAATGGCGTGGGCGATGGGACGGGTTTTGGCGGGAAAACAAAAAGGCATCGCCTCTGCGCGTCTGGCCGGCTCGACAGAGCGGAAATACGTCCACAGTGTGGGATTAGGATTTACGGTTGCCACCAGGGGAGAGAAAGGACCCCTAGCTGTTTCCTCCCCTTTCACATCTCTCCCACCTAGATTCGCTCGTCTCTTTGTCTAAAGCAAATTGAACGAGACCTACGCGCGGCAAACAATGCAAAAACCTATTAAAACATCCCATATTATTGCAAGTTTTTAAATCTGATACATTTTGTAAAGGTGAAGCAGAGAAAACATTTTTCTTTTCTGTGATAAATTTTCAAATTTTACTAAAGATTCACAGTTAACTTTATCCAAAGCCATCTTGACCAAACCAACGTGCGGTAGCCAACGGAAATAGATGATGAAAATTATTTTAAGCAACTAAATCTATTTTAAGGGTACGTACCCATATGTGGTAATTGAATATTGTTTGATATTCAAACTATCGATATTCTGGAAAACTGGTTACTTTCATGAGAAGATATTTTCCACAGGGATAATGAGAGGAATGTCTCGGCCATCTCTAATTCCTCACACTTTGATTTCAAATTCATGTTCAATCATCGATTTTTTTCAATTAAAACATGGACGCCCGGAAGTTTGACTCTTTTCCTTAATGATAAAATTAATTAAAAAATCATTTGAAATACATCACAGCACTCTCATCGGGCACATATTTGCAATGGAATCTATGAAGTCCCTTAAACACAAAATCTGATGGTATAGTTCGAAGACATGAGTCTAACATTTTTTTAGATTATTATTTAGAAATCAAATCCTAAAATCCACCGTCAAATTCGAAAATTTGCAGGAATTAATCTAATTGACCATGGGATTGTGTTTAACTAAGTGTCAACGTAGTTAAATAGACCTTGACACGCGAAAAAAAGAAAAAAAAAGTGAAATTAATGCTAGTTTGCCAAAGCGTGGGCTATTAATATCAGGATGCTTGAGTAAAGTAAAATGAACCATTTTCAAGCAGGGTAATTGAAAACTGAGTTGTTAATAATTTGCATAGAGTATCAGTGATTTAAAAGACGTATACGAAACTTACGAGATTTACGATATCATTTTATCAGTAAATTGAATCAGTGCCATAAATCGCTATAACTATACCGGATTTTAGACATATTGCGGATATTTTACAACCATTATGTGCATTGGAAAGTATCATAATGTTCTTGGGGTCAAAGTATAGTAGATAATTATTTTGTGTTCATCTCTTTACGTATTGGCCAAATTAAAAGACAATTTTTATGTGTATAGAAATTAGATTTGCATTTTATAATTTACATACCCACTATCATTAAGTTGTAGTAATCCAGTAATATTTTTAAAATACAATAGTTGTAGAAAGATTCACCCAAAAATCATCATAGCACACGATAAAAGATATTTAACCGGAGTATTGAAGCCAGAAATTCAGCACAAATGGGGTGAAAGGTGACTGTAAACCTTCTGAGCATTCTCCCACGGCTACTCAAGTGTCAAGGGTGGAGTCCATCCTTGACTGACCATCAGGGAAACACGTTGCTTCGCTATCTCCATCGGGACACCTTTGACTTTGACGGATGACGTATGGGATCTCAGAAGGGATATGGGAGAGGATTTGTAGGAAGCTCTGTGTTCTACATCCCTCATCCCCTTAACGACCGGCCGGGCCATGGTGCTACCTGTGGAGCTCTTCGCCCGAAGATTAAATGACTAAGCTCTTCAGAGAGCTCCATCAAACTATCTACCCACAGATATCCATCATCTCTGATGGGGATAATGCGAAAACAATTGAGCGTCCAAAGTCATGTCCAAGCTTTTAGCATCACATGATTGTAAAATAATATCGAATAGTAAGCGATGTCCCGTCTAAGTAATTGCTAATGAATGAAAATTGATCTACATTGACGATTGACATAAATATTTATGGGGAAAAACAAAGTTCAATTTTCCTTCATTATGAGTAAATTCATGAAAGTGACGCCTCAAACCATTAACTCCATTAAGTATTGCTATTCTGTACTACTAGGTAATCCGTGCGAAAAATTTGCGCTTTCGAGCTATCAGGGAATAAGTATGATATGGAAACGGTTTCATTGGGTGTACGTATTTAATTGGGTTAAATAGAAAAGGTGTGTCATATTTGTAAATCTTTTTTTGAAGTTTAGAACAAAAAAAAGTGAGGAGTTGATAAACCCCGAGCAAGCAATATAAAAATCGAAACTTTAAAGTAAAATTAATGGGTAATTTTAGATTGAAACTATTTTGTGTCAGAAGCCGGTGATTAGAAGTTTAAAATGACACCTCATTCATAACTGTAGGTGCAGTATTAACGGAGCGTACACGGTATGACAGAAAAAGGCAATAAAAATTATAATAAGACTATTGGATTTTTTTACTGACTGATAAATTTTATTTACAGCGAAGAAATCGTATTACGGGATTCCTTTTTTTTTAAATGAAGTGTATGGCTACATTACCGATGAACGCTAATATTACATCCCATGAATTCATGACAAAGGAATTAGGAAAGGGATTAGTAAATATTGATTACCTTGATACTGTTTTCATGGGAGTCATATTGTGTAAAGCGTAGACGGCACGAAAAGCATCAATATAAGAGCAAGAAATTTTGTACACAATATTATAGTAAAATGTGGCGTAACCGTAGCGTTTAGGCAGCGATAAATTCCCAAAATTTCGAATAATTGTAAGAAAATAACGCCAGGATTGTTCAGGATGGCTGAGGTGATTCATTCATTCGCAGAATCGTTTTTTCAAAACGCCACTTAATAATTTAAGCCTTCGTTTTCACGAGAGGAAAAATATCTATAGAATGATGATTAGAAGAGGATTAAATAAACCATGATGAGCTAAATTAAATAAAAAAGTGACGTTAACAGCACTGCATTATCTATTGGACATGAACTAAAACAACAATAATCTAACAGATTTGTAAAATGACTTATGATAAACCTGTTTAATACTGAATCTTTTCGATGAGAAAATGTACGCAATTGAGTCTATGTGTATAAAATTGTGTACAAAGGAAAAAACCTCAAAAAAGCTTAGAAAATGCCAACATCTTTCCCAAATTCAGGTGTTCCCTGCCGGTTACTAAAAATTCTATCGTACACCTCATGTGAGAAGTAAATAAATATCATTTTTATTAAGTTCTCTTTGATAAATGTGTTTCCCTCTTAAAAACTTAATAGCAATAAGCTGATCGATTGAAGAGTCATAAAAATGGGGGAAACGGATTTTTAAATGTCCCCCTTACATAAACCCACTAAACAACTTAATTAACCTAATATTATAGGCAAATGATTGGAATCCCGAGCAGATAATGTTTTTCTAATAACACGAGCGAGGCCCTACACTCGGAGGACACAAATCATGATTAGCGCAGCAAAGGTCGATATGCTGTGGATCACATCAACTGGTACAGCGTCCCATTGTCGTTGCTCTTCATTAGGCGGTGAAAAATAATTAAAGGATGCCTATAAATCTTAATGTTCACGACTATTGGAAAATCGTTGTAATCTGAGTTCATCTTGTTGATGGACATCATTAAATATGACACAGAGGCATAAGGCAAAGGAGTGCTTAAAATCGATATATCGCCCGAAATGGAATGGTTTCATCAGGAAAACTGCAGGAAAACGCTTCTAACGGCCAGTTAGATGACGGACATGAATTTTTGCTCTACAATTTGCAGTACTCACAGCACTTCAAAAACCATAACGCTGCTGTGATTTCTCTCCTCTGTGATATACTAAAAGAACCAAGATAAACATTTTACACCAAATTTTTGCCCTTTCGACAGGATCACATATTCTAATATGATCACTAAATATTCCTTTAGAAACGTAAAAGACACAATATAAAATAATTCAAAAAAACAGGGATTTAATTTTACAAATCTTGCATCCATTGGATCTTCAAATTGCATAATAGGTACGCGCTTAAAGTGACACCCGATCGAAAAATAGCAAAAAAGACATTTTAAAGAAAGCAAGAATGGAACAGATGTGCATTCAGCAGAGGACACCATATCTAGAATCATCCAATCACAGTCAGTCAGTGATTCAGTGATCAGAGATCAATTCAACCCAAGATTGGTTAAATCGATATAGTACAGTAAGCCCCAAACTAAGCCACAAGCTTATTATACCATACTTTTAGTGTTCATCTACATACTTCCCCACCTGCCGCAACAATAGGAACGTGGAGGTGTTAGGAACCGTTAAAAAAAAAAAAAATGAACCTGCAAACGAAGATTCGCCTAGCATTTATTAAAGCCCTTTATTGTTATCGGGGGAAAAAAGAATTCCCATACCTATCCGTTCGGAATAATATCTTTCTTAATGCGACGTTTCTGTCAGACCTTGAAATATAGTGGGGTTATAACGTGATGTTAGGGTGAAAATAAACATTCGTCTTTATTGGGCGAGGTTGGGACTGGAAAGACTTATCTTCCATCTAACCTTTCGTCTTACATGAAATATTTTCGGAGGAAAAAATTCTCAAGTTACTTTGAAATTAAATCCTCTCACATTAGAAAAAAAGAAACATAGGGGTATGCTTTTAGGGAAACAACAACATAAAAAATGCAAAGTGAACAATGTTGCATTTACCAGGTGTAAAAATATGTGAACAAACTTGGGAAAATCTCAGATATAGGGGGAATTGACGGGAAAGGGAGCCAATTCCTTTCCCTAGGCCATCTGGCCCTTCCGGTATGTTTCCGAAGGCTTCACCCGGGATTTTAAACTCAATACCCAAAGTTAGAAGCCCGACGCTCCGCCAACTTGGCCACTACGCTCACCTCAGGTACCGCCAAACAAAAATTGGTAATTTGTAAAAAAAATTTCGCATTGAAAAGAAAACAGTCCCATTCTACTTTAACTTTGAATATAGATAGTTCTTATGGGCTTAATACGGTAGATTTATTAGATACTTTTGCAATCAAAGTTGTCCGAAAATTCCACAGAGAAAAAGCCTTCCGAACGCGAATCCCGGTTTATGCGAATCGTTTTGCGGGTGCGGTTCGTATCGCGAAATCCCGGAAACCAAGGCGATTTCCGGTCTAGAGATTTAGCCAACTAAGCTACCGAGGAGTCATTCTGCTTTGAGGGAAGTTGTGGACCTAACAGGGCAAAGCGGTTTGGACACCTGAGCACATTATGCGACTAGAGATTCAATTCACGCGCACTGAGCGAGAGCCGGAGAGCAAGGCCCGAACTTTGTACACTTCAAGGTGTTTGCTCTTGACTAATTATGTACACAGAGATTAGCTACGGTGGTAACTATACGGAGTCACCCGTTATACACAAATTTATTCGGTAAATTGGCTGGATAAAGCATTCGTCCGGAAATCGAGGAATCCGAGTTCGAATCCCGGTCAAGGCGAATGTAATTTTTTACCCTGTGGAGTTTTCGCAGAATTTGTGAATTGCGGGTGACTCCCGTAAAAGTTATCACCGTGGCTAGACCAGGTATACTTTATCGTTGCTAACGGCTTCCGGGTGCAGCTGTGTTGCGCTTTGTCGTGCAAGCTTTCACGACCGTTATAGGGCGCATCATCAGGCGATGAATGCATCATCGATGGTTCATCGCCTGATGATGCGCCCTGTAACGGTCGCGAAAGCTTGCACGACAAAGCGCAACACGCAACTGCACCCGGAAGCCGTTAGCAACGATGCTTCTCGCTGCGAAAACCTACGTTCAAAGCAGGTATACTTTAATTAGCATTAAAAGTTATTGGGAGTTTTCAGCAAATTTGTGGAATAACGATGGTAACTATAAATTCACTTTCAGTTTTTAACTTAAAATTTGATTTAGGCACAAACTTTATAAATAAAAGAAGCTCACGAGAGTGGAGGGAATCACTCGTAGTTGAGAAAAGCAGGGACAGAAAGAGCCGCCAGAGGAGGAAGAGAAGAAATTATCCGACGAGGGAGTTTGAAATGGGGAGGCAGGGCCGTGAGATTCTGATCATCCTCCTTTATTTTTGCCCGTTGCTACGTTATTTTCATCCGGAAAAGTGGCGCAAAGGATTAACGCGGTCGCGCAGCGAAATGGATCGTTTGAATGAAAATAATCGTAATGAGATGGGTTTTATCCGGCTCACAGCGGGACATGGTTAAAGTTTAAATGGGCGAGGGAAATCGAGTTCTGGGCTTAAATTACAGCGAAGGAGAGAAAACAACAGGAGGATTGGCGAGATACTCCAGTCGACGGAAACTGCGCATTAATTGTTACGAGTATCCAAGGAAAGGAAGACCCGTCACAAAACCTTTAAGGACTGCATTATCCTTAAAAAAACATTCTCCGAGAAAGGTAGTAATAGGGAAGTGCACTAGTGTTTCAAATGCACCAAACACATTTTTTAAATTAGAGTTCAGGATAACATAATGTCGTAAAACCACAGTTTAAATCCTAATAGTGAATACTTGATTCGAGATGACCGTCTGAAATATGGAAAAATTCAAAGGCCGCTAAAACGGGTGTCCATGTTGAATATTGGCCGTGACGTCACAAGGCAGTAGCAGAAGGCAGCTTCTACACCGTTTAGTTCTACCACTATTATTGCATAGAAAAATTACAGAATTTGAGGGTATCCGTTTTTTGCTGTCATAAAATATCTTCAGAATATATATGTAGCTGCTTCTCTTTTGAGTACATGACTTCATCATTGCGTAATATATAAATATTCATTTACGTGTCAACTTCAAGTTTGGAAAGAGTAGTGCGAATAGCACATTGAATCTTTAATAAATAGATGATGGTATTTATTTTTCGCTGGGTATATTTTGGCACAATGCCGTTTATCATGCCAAAACTTTTTTTTAGAAATGAGTCAAACTAATAAACCTATTTCAGACGTTTGCTGCAAGAATTATCGTTGCGTATGCATTCACGCCGGCCGGAACGTTAGCCCTTCGCAACTAAAATCATGGGATGTTAGCCTCATTTCCGTGCTGGCTGGTTGTTGCAATGGTTCGCTGTCCAGGATGGGTTCAAGAAAAGATAATCTTGGTTGGGAGAAGGAAAATTCCAACGATTTATAAATGGTATACCAAACTTTGATGTATTTATGGTCACTGAATTTTTGAATAAGGAGGACAGGTTCAACGCTCCATAGAAATGCGAGACGTTAAGGCTAACAAGGGGAGACCACGTACCTTGCTGCATCTTTTTCAATTAGGGCGTTAGTTAGGCTGTAATTAATTAATTTTCATGCGTTACTTTTTACAAATTATGTATATAAATCCAAAATATACACAATTTCATAATGGGTTGCTTGGGGTAGTGGTAGCGTGTACGATTTAAGGTTAGATCTCAGCCAAAGGACCATGGTTCAAGACTTCGTCATGGCATTATTTTTTGTTGTCTTCATTGTGGTCATACGGCGACAAGTTTATAATTGTAGTAATCATTGACATGAGACAATTTTTTTATCATCATAATGGCGTAAAGGTATTTTAACAGTGTCATTACAAACGCAGATATACGATGACTACAAGGGTTGGTGTGCGCTAAAATGTTAATTTTTTTCTTTGCTTATACTGACCAACTTTCACATTAAAAATGAAAACCACTGTTGCAAGAGCACATACCATTAAAGGCTCGCGGCAAGCAACAATATGCGTACAGGCATAATTAATGAGAACACAAAGCGAATATAAAATGCCATATATCTCAAACACATGTAATTCACATTACTCCAAAGGGAGTTTACTTACTCAGTACATACCTCAGTACCTACCAGTTTACCTCAGTAGCAGTGCTAAAAGAACCATTCTGAAATATAATTTCAACTAACAAATAGGATGAAATAAAAGTTCATAACCCTGGACCGGGCGCGCTGGCGTATAAAATACGTCAATCTTTGAAAACCAAGGATTTCGACATTGTACGTAACATTCTGGGCTATAATGGTCTCGTGTATTCTTACAATGTACTTTGACTGCCTATATTGCGAGTTTTCAAAGTTCGAGGTATTGTAGCTAATGTTTTAGATCAGCAAGATGAACCCGTCACCAGTGGAGTACAAATTACGCCGCGCGACCTGCCGTGTACCTTTATATCTGTATCACCTATAAATGTACTAATTTCAACAAATAAAGGTTAACTTTAACAAAAATCGTTTGCTATCATATATGCACATATCATGGGCAAAGTACGCATTTTGCCCGGTCGTGTAAAAAAAAACAGTCGCGCCATAATTCTTTAACCAAACTACTTTCAGTTTATAAATTACGTAGGTCTACGCGGAAGATGCTATATTTTGACTCAACACACTTTCTGATGTGACTGAGGTACCTATTAAGTAAATTATTGTAATATAAATATCAATTTGATCTTACAATACCTTCAAATGATCTTTAAAACAGAATATCATCGATAGGTAAGAGTCAGGAGCAGCCTTGAACCATTTATTCCGTATAGCTTGTGCTTAAGGCACGGGAATGAATATCTTCTCCAGGCTTTTGTTTCGACGTCGAGATGAAATTTGGAGCAAAAAATCATTTATAATTCTATTTTGAATTCATGTTTTCGGTACTAGACGATATTTTTAGGAAGCAAACTCCACCGATTCCCGGAAACTCTCGCCGCGCTAAAGAAGGCGACGGAATACAGCGATACTCCACTGGTGACTACTGCCTTGTGACGTCACATCTCAATCAAGATGGAGGCACTGTGTTTCAGCGCAACATGAAATTTTCCGACTTTCAAAACGTTTTAAAGTGCATACCCCAGATGCAGAAAATAAAAGTGACTATACTAATGTTTCTTTTTTAGGCTAAACTTTCAAATTCAGCAATAAAAAAAATTAGTGCACTTCCCTATTGTATTCTATTTCCGTTGTTACTGGCAACAAGGCACGACAACTACATCGTCACTTTCCAAAGTTAAAAAAACCATATAAAATTTATAGATCATGTTACTGTAGACATGGTACATGTGAAAAAAGGTAGACCATTGCACATATCTCGGCGCTCCAGCTACAAGCTCTTTACCCGGCCCAAATTAACATTTATTAGGCATTGGATAAAATACTCCACCTGGCGTGAATTCGAAATTTCAACTGACTTTAACCCCAACTGATTTTTAAAATACTTTTTCATGTCCTATTTATTTTACAGCTAATTAAGAGCTGTTATGAAAGTAAACCTGAACAAAAAATTTTTTAATACTTTTTCCCCAAATGGAAACGAATCACAAAATTTTGCAATTGCTTGAGAAACAAAAACCCTTATTTTAACAATAAAATTTATATTGATCTTTTAATAAACGAGAGTTTGTTACTGGAGATCGAGTGTAGGGAAAAATATCGAATAATCCACATGCTCGCTACAGAGGTGATGACAATAACCAATTTTGAAAAGGTATAATTAATGACCAATGCATACAAAATTCACGCGATTCACTTTAAAAAATACTTCAAACACTTTATTTACATTGACTATTTACCCGTGAGATACATATTTTGCATTATAATATCAACTTTGTGGAAATGTCAGATATGTGAGTGTGGATTGGAACGCAATATTTATTTCCAAGCCTAATCAGCATCTACGCTTTCTTAACCGAATGATTTAAGGCATATTATTTTGCAGCACTTCCTGTTGTTGTTTTTTTTTGGAAAAGATGAGATTTAATTACTCTAAATTAAAATTCTATCT
Organism: Ischnura elegans; assembly: GCF_921293095.1. NCBI lineage: Eukaryota > Metazoa > Arthropoda > Insecta > Odonata > Coenagrionidae > Ischnura > Ischnura elegans. Next base: position 86,374,636 of record NC_060252.1, read on the forward strand.
TTGCATTCTACTTTTTTGGAGTGAGTCACGCAATCGGCTAAACCAGAGCTGTTACAGAAAGTGAGAACAAAAATTTAAAACTATCGCTGTCTATTGAGAAAATTTGTTACTATTTTCTGTGACAATTAAGTTTATAACTAAAAATATTTTTAGTTTTTTTAAAGTTTATAACTAAGAAAACAAGCATAATTTCAAATGCCTTCTAATGAATTTTGTATTGGTATCAGAATAAAGTTAGTGTGCAAAATTTTAAGGCGATCCGACAATGGGCAGTGGGTTTAAAATCAATTAAAAGAGTTCATCGATGAGACAGGCAGACGAAGCAAGTTTAGAAAAAGCGTGTGAAAACAAAACTAGTAGCAAGATTATTATTGGTAGGATGATTATAATAGATATAATGTCTTCACAATTCTTTTCGACAACTGCGGTTCCTATAACAGTTTGTGATCCAACGTCGAGGCTGGCTCGACAAGCCTGGTATAAGCATCAGGCCCAACGTCAACTTGAGCTCAACATCACATATTAGGGTTGTATAAGGGGATTATACAAGGATTGTGAATGTGTCACGAGATGTCACACATATGTTTATGTTTTAATAATAAACTCTTTAATTGAACCTATAGAATAATATTAATGTCAGTGGAAGTTTACTTTAAACAAACAAATTAAACATTTAAAAGGCACCAATAAATCCTGTCAAATATTTATTTATTTTTCTAAAAATTAATTTGGACCAAACTATTTGAATTGAAAAAAAAAAATGGTCCGCAAAGCTTTAGTGCCTCAATGAAAAATGAATTTCTGAACCCATCCGTTCGGCAAAATATTTCTCATATTTCATTGAAACTGTCTGGGCGGGAAATAAAGTTCGGTTGTGAGACGATTTTCCCCGGGTCACCGGAAAGGAATCTGGTAGTTGTTGCTCCAAAAATCTTGGGCCAAGCATAATAAGCATTACATTCGCGGTGTTTGACATTCCGCAATGGGAAAAAATACCTTCTAACTTGCCTTTTTATATTGCCTCTCATATAAATCAAAACCGTTATGATTCCGCGAATAGAATAAAAATGTCAACAATAACTTTGATATCGTTAAATATTAAATATTCTGAATTATAAAATAGCATAAACACATTTTATGGTGCCATTTTCCAAAAAATGATTTCTAGCTTGGATTAGGCATTCCCCACACACACACACACACACACATTAATTTTTCACAAACAAGATGAAATTCTGTTTTTCGTATTTGGAATTGAACGAATTGTAAGTTATGAGATATTTACATACCGAACGGGTAAAATAAAGGGTAATTGCATAATTAGCACCTGCCAATTATTACCATTCAGATTGATTGCTCCTTTCAACTCATAATAGAATATTTCAAAGCAAACAGATACACTAATCACACGATTTCATTAGTATTTCAAGAGTTAAGTTTAACATGCAAAAATTAAAATTAGTCTTTAAGCACTAGTGCTATTTGCTAATTATCACGAATTGATTGAAAGCCACGAATAACTTCATGATATATGCTTTTAAAGGGCGCATATTGATACCGTGATCAACGGGACGTTAGCTCTAATAAGCAGATACCGTATTTAAAATTAAATACATAAATCCACAACACCCTGCATATAAATCAAATGTATTATAGAATAATTTACGACCAAAATACAGTCAATGAAATGACTAGCGACTCAAACACATTTTTGGAAACAATTGACGATTTTTAAAGAAAGAGAAAAGCGTTTTTGGCACCACTAAGATGTATTTAAATAGCGGATGCACACAAGAGTGGGACAAACACAAATGCTCATTAGATGGTATAGCTTGAACGTGTTTCTGCTCGTTGATGAAAGATGACTAGGCCATTAGGCAAAATACCAAGGTTTACAAAAACACTCAGCGTGATTGGAAGTGCTGTCCGACTCACGATTATATACGAGTGACACGGCGGATATATTTTAACGTGCACCGCCTCGAGTGAAGAGAGGAGAAATTATAACACGAGTCGGAAACCAAAAACCCCTCCACATAGCAGCTGGACGATTGTAACAGATTAATCAGCCGACTCGTGAACGAGGAAAATGTTTCACAATAATCAGGATCGTGATTGCATTGAGCAGAAATTATTATAGATTATGAAGACCAAATTACCTATTAACACGCACGGGTTGAATACATTTTTATTATCCTAAGTTAATATGCTATGTTATCAACTGCAATTCAGTGGTCAAGTTGACATTCATGCTCTGACTCGGGCACTGGAGTTCATAATATGACAGGCTAAGGTGCAGCTCTGATACTAGCATTCCTATAACTGTATAATCTTTTTGAAATAATTCACCATTCTGAAATATCATTATCTTTGTCTTCGGTGAAAAAATTAATAATGAAAGACACTTTGTTTTTTCAACGACTTTATAAAAATTTTATATTTTATAATTTCGGCTTTATATTTTATAGTTTCGGCTATTACACCATTATCAAATACTTCGGCTGCATTAGCCGAAACTATTGTAATAGCCGAAACCGGTCATGAAATATAAAACATAAAACACTTGTTGAAGAAACAAAGTGTCTTTCATTATTAATATGGAGCCCTTCCACCACGTACGTGCTTCAAGTTTCGATTTAATTTCGATGAAAAAAAATGATGGTGCGAAAAGCCTCAACATCCAGCAAACCATGACACGATCAAAGAGCGTTTTTTTAACAATCTAGAATGAATATTTGTCTTGTATTTCAACCTCGACACATCATTTAGAACACTTCAATTGTTGTGATCTAAAACAATTATTTATCATGAAATTAAGTACTTCTTCTTTTGGCATCTTAGATTCCTTATTGGCATAAATTCAAGGTTTAAGATTTCTAAATTTCTATATTATAAATTTAAGTTTACCGGGAATAGCCACGGTAACCGATACCGATAGCTTTTACGGAAGTCACCCTCAATGCACACATTGTGCGAAAAATCCACAGCGAAAAAAAACATTCGCCTAAACCGGAATTCGGACCCGAATCCCTCAATTTTCGATACCACCTTGTCCGGTATATTCCACAAATTTCAACTGGGGAGAATGACGTCTCCATAGTTTAACCGGCTAAAGCACTCGACCGGAAATCGAGGGATCCGTATTCAAACCCCGGTCAAGGCGAATGATTTTTTCTCTGTGGATTGTTTGCATATTGTATATTGTAGCCATACTGAGAAGGGAAAAAATACCTACGTAAAAATTAACTCGGAATGAATAGATGGAAATAATATAGTCCGTTCAAAAGTTTACTCCTATCCACATAAAAGGATTAAATTTAATTAATTTAAAATTATAAGTGGAATACTAAAGCATTGGACGTTAAAGATGCTATGGAGAGTAAGCTCGCAGGTTTTAATAGCATTGAGCGTTATGCAACACACAACAAGAGAGAGAGCAATATTTTCTCAGTCTGAGTGATTCTGCAAGATTTGGCCCTAAAACTCCTCGCATGATTGCGAGTGCGATGGAGCGGTATTGAGGATCTAAGTGCACATCCCTGAGTACCGGGAATAAGACAGATATCGTCCTGCGTTATGAAAACTTATGAGAAATCTAAAATGGTGCGAAATGACAGCGAAATGAAAAATCAGAAGCTGTGCCGGGGTGCGCAGGGGTCGATATTTCATTATTAGACAATGCGGAGAAAACTTGGCCTTAAGAAAGAGCTTGGATACTTCATTTGACCTTATTCTTGGGAACATCAACTGCCGTGTTATGGAAACGTCAGAATCCCTGGAGAAATAAAATTTTAAACGCATAGGAATGGACAATGTACCATAGGAAAACCATAGAAGCGATATTCGATCATGTAAAATAGTAGATGCGCCGCTGTAGATCCATGGGTGGAATAATTTTCCCAAGGTCACAACTTTTTTACGAGTAGTTTGGACCACTAGGCTCGTAAGTGCGCAGGCGCAATTCGAAATAGCTAGCTCAAAATATTGTGATGAATGGGTTCCCCAGGTGAAAATATTAACAGAGTGACGTCAGTAGTCAGAGTTGATGCCGAGACCAACTGTCTCAATGGTAAATTCATTCATTCATTCAGAGCGTAGTTGAAAATCGTATCGCATTAAAAGATTCGAAAACCGATATTAGATTCATGTAAGAAAAATTCAAAGAAAGAGACCTCGAGAAAATACATACTCTCGCCTTACATCGACGCACACAAAGGTATTACAGGGACAAATATTTCCATTTCAATATCCATTTTAAAAATTAAATGTTATGCAGTATCTGCTTAAAATTTCAACCAAAATTAATTAAAATCATTTAAAAAATCATTTAAAATAACATTATTTCCATTCAAGAGAAAAGAATGAGAAAGAGAATGGTAAAATTCTGTGTGTGTCTTGTTGTGTTATATGGATGCGAAACGTGGTGCTTGTGAAGAAGAGATAGGGAAAGGATCAACGCTTTTGACATTACGGTGAAGAGAAGGCTGGAGAGAGTAAAGTGGGAGTATAAAGTGGAAAATGAGGAGGTGCTGGAAAGAGTTGGGGAGGAAAGAACATTGTTGAAAACTGTGCTAAAGAGATGGGGAAATTGGATAGAAAATATTTTAAGAGGGAAGGGGATTTTAAAGGTAAGGGGAGGCAGTAGGGTCCGAGGATGCCGAGGATAACCAACCCTTCAGTGCTGTCAGTAGCCTTGACTCTGATGATGATGACAGCGACGAATCTGTACTCCAGGCATCCGATGAGATATTGTCTAAAGCCTTAAAGGAAATTGATGACGGGACCGATATCATGTCCTATTCACAGTCTTCTAGCATTGATCGTATGGCTTTATGTAGGGCGCTTAGGAGCGTGATTTATTATATGACCAAAAAAGAACGAAATTCAAAGCGTAAATCCAAAGTCATTCATCTCAAGCAGCGTCTGCGCCGGGAGCTTCCGGTGAAGGAAACCAATTAATTTTTTTCCTCACTGACTATCATTTTATTTAAATAAATAAAAGATAGTAGCAATTTTCCACAATTTTTATACTGCGTACAACGCGTTTCGGCTCACTGAACCATCATCTAGTAAAAGACGTACATATGGTACATGTCTTGTACCAGATGATGGCTCAGTAGCCGAAACGCGTTGTACGGAGTAAAAAAATTGTGGAAAAGTGCTACGATCTTTTATTTATTTAAATATGCCTAACTTTCACCAATTGAAGCCTGAATCTGTTGAACTTATCATTTAATTCATTAAAGATCTCAAGTAACTTCATTCGTACTCTTCACTGATTTTTAACTCTGTTTCATTGAATATAACGTTTATATTTATTTAAGTATACCGGGACTAGCCACGGTGATAACTTTACGGGAGTCACCCGCAATGCACAATTGTGCGAAAAATCCACGATTTTCGTATCGTGTTATTCTCTATTCGTTATTCTCTAATCGTATTATTTATTTTTACTCTCTATTTTTATATCAGACCTACATATAATTTCCACATGTTGGTCAACATGTTTTCTCTCAATCGTCTATATTAACATTTATATGTCCTAATGAAAATTTATTCATTTATTTTAATCATGTGAACATAAAATGTGCTTAGTCCCGTGGTGCCGACTCAACGGAGACTGCATAAGTTATATCGGTGACCGAAGGGAGTCTCTCCACCAGGGACGCCGACTTACAAAAAATATTGGGGGGGCCCAAATTGTGGATCATTCCCAGGGAGATTTTATAAGTAGTGAGTTTTAAATTTTTTAAGCATTTTAGAAGAGTCGTATGATCAACATTAGAACCCTGATAACTCGAATCTCGATATCTGGACACTCCAGGGAAAATCGACAAGCCTGACACATTTTTTCCTCACGCCCATAACGAATGTTTGAGGGGGGTCGGGCCCCCTCAAGCCCCATGGAGTCGGCGCCACTGCTCTTCACACCGGCAGCCTCCTGACTTGACTGACAATCCTGGCATCCAAATAAAATGGACTCACGGGCATGCGTGCCAATATCATGCTTCTTAAATTACCATCACATGTAAAAATCCCTGGCCCGGGGGAAGAAGGGATCGGATTGTGGTCTCACCCGGGCCAGGGAAAATAAAAAACAAGTCAAGTCAGTCAAGGAAGCAGTGAGCAGAAGCAGAAGGAGAAAAGAGGGGAGGAAGAAGAAGAATAGTAATGATGGTAGATTCAGTGAGTGACGTTAGGAAGAAGGCATAAGGAAACCAAGAGGGACGCCATGGATAGGAGGAGGTGGAGACGACTTCGGTGTTCGGACCTGCCAATGAAAGTCAGCAAACCAGTTCATGATGATTTACGTTTAATCATGCTAAAATTTATCAATCCATTTATCTCTCAAGAAAGAAATTTTATGATAGTGAATCCGCTAAACGTGATGGGCTGTGATTCACCGGCGATTAGAATTCAATCGGAGATATGGTCTCGGACTCTAGCGATGCGGGACACAACAAAACGCATTTTTGTCATGAGACACGAATTTGGATGATTATTTTTTCTCTCTCACCTCTTGGCCGTGAAAAAACACACACTAATTCACGTGAGAACGATTCATTTTATTAAAGAATAGGTGATCCAGATTAGGTGCCCCAACTGGATGCAACCGGCAGATTTTATCCGGACATGTGTCACAAAAACAAAAATCTGGCCGATTTCCTCGCGTTGATGAAAAAAGAATCCATCCATCGTTTATGCTAGGACGAAGCGTTCGCTTGGAACATGGAGGAAAGTGGATCATAAAACAAATCGAGATATACAGCTCAAAATCACGTATCTAAAAGATAAACGTGAGGAAAATAAGTGTTTCTACGGGATTCATCGATTCACGTTTTAAAATAAATTCCGTTTTCTCTGAAATGTTCCAGAATGCTGCAAAAATTTTGTCAGGTAAACTAAATTATAGTAAACAAGTCGGTACAAACATCAAAATTAGGGAAATAAAAACTTCTACGGGACGCACTGATTCACGTATTTCAATAAATTCCTTTTTCACGGAAATGTTCCGGTTTATATCAATAAGTTCAGAGGAAAAAAAATTAAAAATTGAAAAAAAAATGCAGAAATAAATATGAGGAAAATAAAAAACTTCTATGGCATTCATTGATTCACGTATTTAAATGAATTACTTTCATTTTCTAACGCATGATATTTTCAAGAAGAATTTACCGATGGAACTACCTAACTAACTAAAATTGTACCCAATAAAGTGTATTTAGTTGAAACTTTCAACGTAGCGTACTCATAGAACCAGTGGCGCAGGGGTTTTGGGAGATAAAAACCCCCAAAACTCAGAGAAATTTTAAAATGTAATCAATTTCACTTAATTGGATAAATATTACTTATAGAATAGTGTAATGATTAGTAAAATATCCCTCAGAGAGCCGTAAAGCTCATCATTTTGAACCATTTATCTTAACATTTTCTGGGGGAGGGCACAGGCACCTCCCGTATTCCATACATCTCAGGCCCCCCAGTATAAGTTGCGCCTTAAACCCCCCAGCCTTAATTCCTAGCTGCGCACCTTTATGGAGCAGTCCCTTTTCGATAAAGGTTATAGGTCTCGTCACCTGGTTGAGTCGATACGACAGGGAATCATTAAAATGAGGAAGTGAGGAATTAACTTGCTTAAATGGCAACGTTCTCTAAGTTAAAAATTATCACTCCTTCCGAACGTAAAAGCGTTCGTTCCTACCTCATTCATAGCACACTAATGAACCTCATCAGATCACAAAACTCAGCCTCAACCTACGATCCTGCTTTCCGCAATCTTTTTACAACATCGGTCCTATTTTATTTCGCCTTCATGGAAATCTGTAATACTTGCATGGCAATTAGAGAGGCGACTGAATATACGATTTATTTCCTCCTTAAAGAAACAAAAGAGGCCTTTATTGGGGGTATTAACAACACATATAGAGTGAAACAAAACCTATGGTGTCATGTTGAGAAAGAGACAGTTGTTTGGTCTTACATGCTGGAAGTTTGTCTTCATTACCCTAAGTATACATACACATATATCCTTTGCACTCCCTTAATTTCACACACAGGTTCAGCAGAAGTATACAGGCGCAACCAAGAAAATTATATCTGGCTGACTCGGCAGAGGTTGAATGCTGCGACACTAAATAAGGGATTATCCAATGAATTTAAGGGAAAACTATCACATGAAAATCTTTATTAATCCAGTTAATCTTTTAATTATACCACAACGATATATTTCAAAACACCATTCAAAACAGTATAGGATGCTTGCCTTCCTTTCGACAGAGATAAAAATAATTTCTATTTTTACCGGTGCCCAGGCAGGAGGAAAACGTGAAAAAAAGCATCGAATTTCATCCTTTTTGACAAAATACACCAGAGACATGGCGTCTACTCTGATGTTAAAAAGCGGATTTTAAAGAGTGAACGGGGACATATGATGCGAATGTCAATTTGAGCATATGATCAATTTGTTCTTTGTGGGCATTGATATGCACTCAAATCATGTTTTCTACAAGCATGACAGTTCCTAACTCCCATTTTAGATGGATAAATACAAAGAGCTTAAAAAGAGATCCCATTAGTTAGTCAAAAAGTTTGA